>NC_063345.1:982976-999604 GCF_021869965.1 Rhincodon typus | reverse complement strand
CTCCCTGCTCGCTCCCCGGGTTACTGACTCCCTGCTCCCTGCTCACTCCCAGGTTATTGACTCCCTACTCCCTGCTCACTCCCCGGTTACTGACTCCCCGCTCCCTGCTCATGTGTATTCTCCCCTGGTTACTCATTAACTCTCTCTTGGCTAATCAATAACTCTTCATTTGTTACTAAGGGTGGGGGTGGGTGATGTTGAGGCTGTGCTCAAGAATTTGAAATAATTGCAGATGCTGTAAATCAGGAACAAAACCAGAAATTTCTGGAAAAGCTCAGCAGGTTTGACAGCATCTGTGAAGAGAAAACAGAGTTAACGTTTCGGGTCCAGTTCTGAGGAAGGGTCACTGGACCTGAAACCGTTAACTCTTATATTTCTTCACAGGTGCTGTCACACATGCTGAGCTTTTCCAGCAACGTCTGTTTTTGCGTAGGAATCTGGGGTGAGCTCAGAGAGGGGCACCAGCTGCACAGAGAGGGGTCTGTGAGTTCATGGTTTAATAAAGTGTGGGACACTCACTCTGAGCAGAATGGTGTCAGCAGTGTGGGTGATACTGCACTGACCCTCACCATAACGCCCAGCCCCTGACCCCACCTCCCAGGCTCCAGATCAATTTGATGTTTGTTGGAAATGTGTGGTTCAACCTGCATCATATCCACAAGATCGTGGCCCTAGAATCCTGCAACACAATAAAGCCATTCAGCCTTCCAATCCTTGCTGGCCCTTTGAATAATTTATCCAATTCATCTCCCCCACCCACATTCAGCTGGGCAGGTTTTTCCCATTTGAGAATTTCTTAAGTCCTTGCCTCAAAGTTATTGTTGAAGCAGCTCCTTTTCAGGCAATACCACTCACTCCTCAGCAACCAGTTTATCACTGGGGCCATTCTCAGACCAGGTCCCCATCCCAGCTGGGGAGCCACACTCTGGGAATTGTGCTGCCAACTTGGTTAAAAATGCACCTGGATCTTTTGATGACGATCTGTGACAGCTGATCATGTGATATATGACCCACAGCAGGATTACATGTCCTTTAGGGAGGGAAATCTGCCATTCTTACCCAGTCTGGCCTACATGTAACTCCAGGCTCACAGCAGTGGGGCTGACTCTCTCTGAGCCGCGGGGACAGCGGGCAGCGACAGTCTCTAGGCCGAGGCTGCGGGCAGCGACAGTCTCTACGCCGAGGCTGCGGGCAGCGACAGTCTCTAGGCCGAGGCTGTGGGGACAACGGGCAGTGACAGTCTCTAGGCCAAGGCTGCGGGGACAGCGGCTAGTGACAGTCTCTAGGCCGAGGCTGTGGGGAAGTGACGGTCTCTAGGCCGAGGCTGCGGGGACAGCAGCTAGTGACAGTCTCTAGGCCGAGGCTGTGGGGACAGTGACAGTCTCTAGGCCGAGGCTGTGGGCAGTGACAGTCTCTAGGCCGAGGCCGCGGGCACAGCGGGTAGTGACAGTCTCTAGGCCGAGGCTGCGGGCAGTGACAGTCTCTAGGCCAAGGCCGCGGGGACAGCGGGTAGTGACAGTCTCTCTCTCTCTGTGCAGGGACGAAGAGTTTTGAGTACGGGGGCTCACACTGGCATGAACGCTGCTTCACATGCAGCCGCTGTCTTAAGGAGATCGGCACTTCCAGCTTTGTCCCAAAGGGAGACGAGATCTACTGTATCTCCTGTAACGAGAAGAAATTTTCCAAGCACTGTGTCCACTGCCGAAAGGTGAGAGTGAGATGCAGACAGTGAACAGGCAGGATGCCTTTTATTATAACATGACAGTCCCACAGACACTTATCACTGAGTTTACATTTTCACACCTGGTGAGTTATTGAGCCACAAGCTGTGGGGTCAGATTCCAATAGAGAGAAGGCAACATTGGCTAATGGTGTAAATTCCCAGTGAATAATCACAAAATACCAGATTTATACAACGGTGTCTTTCTGAGTTGCACATGGACCACCTCCCATTTGACACTGGACTGGATACAGAATGCGACAATAACAGAGACTGCACTAGTTGTTGTCAGCTCCTATATACACAGTGAGCCTACATGGGTGACCGTGAGGGACTAAGAGGAGAGAGCAGTTTATGTCGTACAAGTTTGGGGGGGGGGGGGGGGGGTCATGTTGCGTTGAGTTTATGGTCGGAGACAGAGTTTGACACTAGACTGCAGAAGGAGCTGGTTTATGCTGTACGGCTTCCCAGAGTTACACATTGTGAAAAAGACACTAGCCGTTGAAGCTATTCTGGTCCTCTTCTATTTGTGATGTTTGTAAATGATTTGGATGAAGGAGTGGAAGGGTGGATTAGCAAGTTCGCGGGTGATACGAAGGTGGGTCATGTTGTGGATAGTGCGGAGGGCTGTTCTAGGTTACAAAGGGACATTGACAGGATGCAGAGCTGGGCTGAGAAGTGGCAGATGGAGTTTAACCCTGAAAAGTGTGAGGTGATTCATTTTGGAAGGACAAATTTGAAAGCAGAATACAGGGTTAACAGAAAGATTCTTGGCAGTGTGGAGGAGCAGAGGGATCTCAGGGTTCATGTCCACAGTTCCCTGAAAGCTGCCACCCAGGTGGATAGAGTTGTTAAGAAGGCATATGGTGTGTTAGCTTTCATTAATAGAGGGATTGTCTTCAAGAGCTGTGAAGTTATGCTCCAGCTATACAAAAGCCTGGTTCAGCCACATCTGGAGTATTGTGTCCAGTTCTGGTCGCCTCATTACAGGAAAGATGTGGAAGCGTTGGAAAAGATGCAGAGGAGATTTACCAGGATGTTGCCTGGAATGGAGGGAAGGTCTTACGAGGAAAGGTTGAGGGAGCTAGGGCTTTTCTCTTTAGAACGACGAAGGATGAGAGGTGACTTGATAGAGGTGTACAAAATGATCAGAGGTATAGATAGAGTAGACAGCCAGAGACTTTTTCCTAGGATGGTGGTAGCTTTTCTGAGGGGACATAGTTTTAAAGTGAAAGGAGGTAGATATCGGGGAGACGTCAGAGGTAGGTTCTTTACTCAGAGAGTGGTCGGGGTGTGGAATGCATTGCCGGAGAGGGTAGTGGAGTCGGCCTCATTAGGGGCATTTAAGCGGCTATTAGATAGGCATATGGATGACAGTATAAGGTAGCGGTGGAGGTTAGATAGACCTTAGGTTTCAGGTAAAAGTTGGGCACAACTTTATGGGCCGAAGGGCCTGTATTGTGCTGTACTGTTCTATGTTCTATTCGTTCTTGCACTCATCAGCACTAGGACCCAAGAACAATGAGACATTATTTCACATGGCATGAGAAGATGGTGATGATTGGTTGGGCCATGGAGATGCAGCAAGAACAATCTTCAATGGCAGACAAGGCAGTTAGATTCTGATTGGTCAGGGCATTGCCATGGGCATGCAGTAGAAAGTAGTTACTGCCAGTCAGTCATTGGGATGGACAGCCAAAGTACTTGGCAACAAACAGGCACTGAAACTCTCCGATCACAGTGGTTAGCACTGCTGCCTCATAGCACCAGGGACCCAGGTTCCATTCTAGAATTGGGCACACACTCCCTGTGTCTGTGCGCTTTTGGGGTGGCACGGTGGTTCAGTGGTTAGCACTGCTGCATCACAGCGCCAGGGACCTGGGTTCGATTCCACCCTCGGGCGACTGTCTGTGTGGAGTTTGCACATTCTCCCTGTGTCTGTGTGGGTTTCCTCCGGGTGCTCTGGTTTCCTCCTGTGGACTTGTTGGGCTGAAGGGCCTGTTTCCACACTGTAAGGATACTATTCTATTCACACTTCTATTTGTGTGGTAGGCAAAAATGTCTTTGTGGCTTGACTGCAGCATCTGCTTAGTGGGCCAAGCTACACATTTACTGCACTGTAGCAGCATGATTTAAATCAGAGAGAGACTGGTTAGATTCCTGTTGTCAGGGTGAAGGAGTGAATTGGTCATGAGGGATCAGAGCTGGGGACAGGCAGCTGCTCTCCTACACATTTCAGAAATTTCTACAACGTTTGAGAGATGATGTACATCATACAGGCAGCACCATTCCATGACCAAATGAATAATGACCCGTTTACAGGGAATCTGAAGTTCTGCTTCCCCCTGGTGAGCAGCCATGGAAATGTTTGAGTCAATTAGCTTTTCGATAACATACTGAAATCTGACTCTAACAGTAACTCAGGATTAATTTCATAATTTCAATGTAGATTAATGGTGGTTATGGCCATATAACGTCTCCTTTGCCTGGTTGGGAAAGAGATGAATTTGTTGACTTCTGTTTCTCCTCCAAACATCAGGAGGTTTAAATTGAGCTCCATGCCGATAGTGTCGGTCTGGAGACCCACAAGTCCTTGGGTTTGCAGCATCATCATGTTTAGCAATGGAGCGAAGGGAACAGATGCTCAAGAGGTCAGTAACAGCAGCAGTTATCCTGGGTGAGGGAAGATTCGGAGTTAGGGAGGAGCAAAGCCATTAACAGAGCTATGGGTCTGTTCCGATCAGATTAACGTTGTGGGGGTCCTTTGGCTGATGTTACTACTGTCTGAAGTTGTGAGCTGTCTACTGTGTTTCAGACCATCACCAGCGGAGGACTGACCTATCGTGATGAGCCTTGGCACACAGAGTGCTTTGTGTGTAAGACATGCCGGAAACAGCTGGGTGGTCAGCGATTCACTGCACATGAGAACTTTCTCTACTGTGTTGACTGCTACAGTAACTTCATTGCCAAGAAGTGTGGTGTTTGTCACAAGCCGGTGACTGGTGAGTTACAGCACCTTGCTATTTTACTCTCTAAACCAGATTCTTAAAAGAGGTGGCTTTGGTGAAGGATGCCAGTATTCACCTTAGTGATTCCTTCCCTTACTCAACCAGCTTTCACACCGTGTGCACACACTGCGGGGTTTGGGGGGGTCGGGGGGGGGTGGGGCGGAGCGGTCACAGTCCATTCACAAGTCCCAGCATTCCATCAAAATCTGGAACAGCCTTTCAATGTAATTGATCAGCTGTATTATCCTTCCCCCACTGCACTGTAGCCTTCAACAGAAAAATCACCAGCCTCCAACAAATCCTCCTTCTGGACTATCTTGGTGCAGTTTCCTTCACCCATTCCACTCCACCTTCCATTAACAGGCTGTTCCAGCATCTCTGGTGAGTGTCTATGGCTGCAGCTCCTTCTCGCAAATCTGTCATTGGCTCCTTCTCCATGATGCCACAGTGCAAACACAGTCAGATTGCACTGGAATGTCAACTACCCAGCATTACCCCTACCTCAGAACGATCAAAGGCTTGTCTGACAATCACTTCAGGATTTTCCACATTATCCAGTTGAGACCAAGGTGATGGCATCTGCTGGCCACGACCTCTGTTCCTTAGTCACCAATTTCATTCCTCTCCTTGGCCTCCCTCCATTTGAATCAAATTGTTCAGTTTTCCAATAAAGGCAAAATGTTGGAGATCTGAAAACAGAGAACACTGGAAATATAGAAGATAGGAGCAGGAAGAGGCCATTCGGCCCTTCGAGCCTGCTCTGCCATTCGTCATGATCATGGCTGATTGTCCAACTCAACAGCCTAATTCTGCTTTCTCCCCATAACCTTTGATCCCATTCACCCCAAGTGCTATATCTAGTCGGCTCTTTAACACATTCAATGTTTTGGCATCAACTACTTCCTATGGTAATGAATTCCACAGGGTCACCACTCTTTGGGTGAAGAAATGTCTCCTCATCTCAGTCCTAAATGGTCCACCCCGAATCCTGATTGTGACCCCTGGTTCAGGACACATCCAGCACTGGAAACATTCCCCTGCATCTACCCTGTTCAGTCTGGTTAGAATTTTAAGTCTCTACGAGATTTCCCCCCTGTCATTCATCCGAACGCTCGCAAAAACAATCCCAACCTAGTCAGTCAATCTCTCCTCATACATCCGTCCCGCCATCCCCGGAATTTATCCTATTAAACCTTTGCTGCACTCCCTCAAGAGCAAGTGCATGCTTCCTCAGAAAAGGAGACCAAAACAGCACACAATATTCTAGGTGTGGCCTCACCAAGGTCCTGTATAACTGCAACAAGCCATCCCTGCTCCTGTACTTGAAACCTCTCGCAATGATGGCCAACATACCATTTACCTTCTTTACCACCTGCTGCACCTGCATGCTTACCTTCAGCGACTGATACACAAGGACAGCCAGGTCCCACTGCACACTCCCCTCTCCCAATTTAAAGCCATTCAGGTAGCAATCTACCTTCTTGTTTTTGCTTCCAAAGTGAATAACCTCACACATTTATCCAAATCATATCATATCTGCCATTGATTTGCCCTCAGCAGGTCTGGCAGTATCCATGGAGAGAGAGGCAGAGTTAAGTTCAATGGAACACCAAAAAGTCAAATTGAGCTTGAAACATTAACTCTCAAGTTCTTGGGAGCAGTAACATGCACTGAAGATAAAGGAAAACCAGTGGATGTATAGTATTTACATTTCCAGAAGGCATTTGATAAGGTGTCATATCAGAGGTTATTGCAGAAAATCTCATGGTGCATGGGTAACACACGTGAATGGATAGAAGATTGTTTTCCTGTTAGTGAGTCAGAGTAGGAATAAGTGGGTCTTTCAGGCTTGCAGGATGTCACGAGCGGTGTGCCACAGGGGTCAGTGCAGGGGCCTCGGCTCTTTACAATTTATGTAAATAATTTGGATGAAGGGATCAAAGGTATGGAGCTAAATTTACTGATGACACAAAGATATGTAGGAAAGTAATTTGTGAAAAAGTTGTGAAAAAGGACAAAAGGAGCCTACAAAGGGATATAGATAGGTTAAAAGAGTGGGCAAAGATCTAGCAAATGGAGGACAACATAGGAGAGTATGAAATGGTCCGTTTTGGCAATAAGAAATACAAAAGCAAATTATCTGAATGGTGGGAGGTTAAACAGAGATTTGGGTGTCCTCGAGTATGAATCACAGAAGGTTAATATGCAGCTACAAGTGATCAGGAAAGCTAATGGAATGATATGGTTTATTGTAGGGGAATTTGAATGCAAAGTCAAGAGGTTATGCTTCAGTTATACAGGGCATTGGTGAGACCACATTTGGAGTAATGTGTACAGTACTAGTCATGACACTTATGGAAGGACGTTAATATATTGGAAGCAGTTCAGAGAAGGTTTACTGGACTATTACCTAGAATAAGTGGACTGCCTTATGACGAAAGGCTGGACAGGCGGGACCTGTATCCTCTGGAGTTTAGAAGAGTCAGAGGTGACTTAATTGAAACAAAAAGTCCTGAAGGGACTTGACCAGGTGGATGTTTAAAAGATGCTTCCTCTTGTAGGAGAATCTAGAGCCAGGGATCATAGTTTAAAATTACAAAGTGCCCATTTAAGACAGAAATGAGAAAACATCTTTCGGAAGTTTGAGTGTCTTTGGAATGCCCTTCCTCAAAAGGCAGTGGATGTAGAATCTTTCAATATTTTTAAGGCAGAGGAAGATAGATTCCTGATGACTAAGGGGGCGGGGGAGGGATGGTGGTGAAAGATTATCAGGGGATAGCAGTGTTTGCAGGAATATAGAGTGTTAAATAGATATAGATGTTAAAATCAGATCAGCCAATATCTTATTGTTTGCCAGGCTTGAAGGGCCAAGTGGTCTACTTTTCCTTGTTTGCATGTTGTTTCATGGTTCCAACTATAAACCATGTATGATACTATTTTTCTGTTATGTTGCCCTGTTCCTAGGGTTTGGAGGAGCTGAGGTTGTAACCTATGAAGAACGTCAATGGCACAGCGACTGCTTCAAGTGCAAGAAGTGTTACAGCTCCCTTATCAACAAGCGTTTTGTTACCCACAACAGGGATGTGTACTGCCCCGACTGCGCAAAGTCCCTGTAAATCCTGGCTCATGCCACTCAGTAATGCAAAACACTTGAATGGCACTTGCTGTTCAGATCCATTAACCTGTTATTGCAAAGCTTTAGAAAGTAACCAAATGCTTTTAAGGCAGTACAATAGCACTTGCTTGCAATCGTTTCAGAATTTCTTTACTATGACAGTCGTATTTCCAGCAATGCTAAGTATTAACCTCCAGCATGGAAAATAGCTAAAGGTTTCAAATAAAATCTTAAGTTTAATTCAAATGGCTGCAATAATTTTGTGACTTTATAAATGAGCTTCTTAAAACTGTAAAAATAATAAAAAGCTTGAATAATACTTAATCATATACGATGCTTTTGACTCTGTACTACTGTGGTATTTGACTGCATGCATTACTCACCCAGGCATCTTGTCACTTCAGGGGTCGGTTTTTTTTTCTTGCAATGAAATGTACTGGTTTAAAATTTAAATCAGTTTCCATCCCATAATACCATATGCAGGATGCTGCGGAACTATGATTGCTTTGAGATATTTTCGTATATGATGTGGATCACATACAATTCAAGCTGTATCAGGCTTCCATGTCGATACTGAAATGTTCTTCCATGGTGATACTAAACAATTTGGATAGCAGACTGATGTTTTTTGTTTTTATCCAGCCTCAAAACAATTAATGTTTTAAACACACAACTGTGCAGGCGTGAATGTTCTTGTTTATATTCCAGTGAATACACATTTGTTCAGTATGTACCTTTGGATTTGTTTGCACACTAATGATAGTTAGACTCCAATTTACTGTTGCTTTTGCAATGACTAACCATGTTTGCCATGTGGAAATATGTAAATGGAATAGTGTGTGACCTCATAGCATGCGGGGTCACTATCCAATTCAGTACCTGGACAATCAATGAATTATTTGCAGCATGATGACACTGTGCCTTAATAAAAGGCTTTCAAACCTCCATGCAGCTATGTGCTTTTTGGAATTAGATAACTAGCTTTTCAGTTCAGAATGAGCAGTGATGGGCACAATCTGCTTTTTTCACCAGAGTTACATGAAGATAAACATATATCAAACTGACTCCCACAGCTCTGAGGACACTGATTAGCAGGGGATCCAAAGAGCAGCAAATAGATGTAAAGTAATTGGCAGAACAATTGGGGATATGAGGAAGAGCTCCTTTAGTCAGGTTTAGGCTCTGACCTGACATGACCTGAATGGGGCAGGACAATTCCATTGGATTTCTGAAAAGGTAGGATAAAACAGCTGAGACTAACTGATAGGATATCAGGGAGAAAGCTGGGATCTTTGACTAACTTGGAAAGCTCTATCAAAGGGCTAAAATGGACACAATAGGCCAAATGGTCACTTTCTGCACTGCGTGATTCACAAATACTCAGCGCATAGATTCCACTAAATGTACAGAAACAGCCATTACATCAAACCAGTCGGTGTCACTGTTTCTGCTCCACACAAATCTTTTCTCTGCATCATCTTACCCTATCAACATATCCTTCTATCCCTTTCTCCCTCATTTAACTTTCCCTCAAATGTACCAATAGCCTTCAAGTCAACATAAGAATTAGACCATTCAGATCCTGCAGTTTATTTCACAATTGAATTCCACATTCTCTGGGTGAGCAGGATTTCCCAATGGGATTTATGACCGTCTTGCTCTCTCACTTTGCGGACTCCTAGTTCTGCTCTCTTACAAGCACTAGTCTTTTTCCCACATACCCATCAATCCCACTACTAGCATTATCCTTGGCCTGAATGATAAAGATTGAGCCCAGCAATACTCATTGCTCACCATCTTTCACAGACGGAGATTCTTTATCAACATCAATAGGAAAAGAAACTTTAATATTCAAAGGAAAGTTGTCAAGAGTAAAATTAAATGGTAAACCATGTCCATTTTTTATTTTGTAAAATTGATTGAAGTGATACACAGATTTTGCTATTTACATACAGCTGTCAACAGGGCACTGAATAAGAGTAATGAGCACAGCCAGAGGGGACTTCAGTTGGCGATTGTCATTTTCTTGCAAAGGTTTCAAGTTAACTATCTTACAAAAATACACTCAATGGTTAATCTAAGGCACTGCTCTAGTCTAACTCAATGCTGCATGTAGTGAGCTCAACAGTTTTCAGCATTTGATACAGACTAGAAGATTCTGATATCTAAAACCTGCACCAAGGGAAAGATTGACAATGCTCAGCTAGGAAACAAACTAATGCAATTGTAATGAGTAGTTTAAACAAAGAAAGAGCAGCCATTGAAGAAACAGCTTCCCTTTAAGAGGAGTGGACATGGCTAAGCAGGTAATCATTGCTGGCCCCGTGGATGAGGTTAACAGGGAACGTAACATAAATTAGATAAAGAGGTAATAGCTAATAAATGTAACAGATGGGGCAAGTGCAGTAAAAAGAAGGCAGCTTCCTATGCAAGGTAGCAGCTATTTAATTCCATAAGCTAAGAAAACATACAGTTTCACTTCAGATTTGTACGTGCAGAGAGCACGTGGATATGATATGAATTAGCAAGTTAAGGGCCACAGTGAACAGGTGGTTTAAACTTGCTGGATGGTGTTGGCATAATTCTCAACGATACAACCCCTAATACATGAAGAACATTTAAAAAAGGTGTTCATTAAGAAATGGTTTTGGTGGCCCAATACTGCCTGTATGTACAATAATACTTAGATTTATATGGAGAAACTTAAATACATTAAACAAAGAAAACTTATCTTAAAACGAGTCAAATACATGTAAATATTAATTTGCTACCTACAAATACTTGAGTTTATCAACTGAAGCCATTTCATTTTTAATGTACGTTAGTAGTGCAGGCTTATTTGAAAATACAGTATTCTAGAAGGTTTGACATAGAACAGGAGTATGTTTAAATAACATTAGCTCACAATTTGGTTTCCTATTGCAGTACATGTAAGACACAAACTTTGTAAAGAAACACCAACCAATATTTTCATATTAGAAAGCCTAAGCATCTCTCACCCACCTAGCATACTTCTTAAAAACTAGCCTCTCCTATACCATTAACTCTTTGTCCTAATGCAATGCTCATGGAATTAAATCTAAAAGATCCAGATATTGCAAAGTATGGCTGGAGAGGGGGTGGGGTGGTGGGGAGGAGAGAGAGAGAGAGAGGGCGTGGCAGAAGACAGAGGGGAAAGGGGCGTGGGGAGGGGTAGAAAAGAGGCAGACAGAAGAATGGTCACGGGGTGAGAGGTGGAAATGGGCTGAGAACTTTCTTTAGGTAGAATACTCTCCCAAAGGACAAAGACTTCAGCCACTAAAAGTGAGCAGAGCACTTTAAAGATCACAAAATCAAACCTGTGTCACAAACAAATTTAATTTTGCAATTCTAACAAAACATGTCTCAGCTCTGAATCAGAATTGAGAATTTCCTCTTTAGTTCCATCACTTCTGTCAACAGGTTTATTTTAACACTTTCTTAAAAAAAGTAAGTTTTAACAAATAGAACTGGGATAATTCCACTGCAAACACTGAGGTATAGACACCCTTTGCCCTGCAGTTGGGGAGATGGAACATTCATTCAGGATGTGGTATCAGACCAGAATGGCAAATGCCACTAGAATGAAAACAAAGCTGGCCTGAATATCTGGTCAGACAAAACAGTGTAAGGAAAGGAATGAAATGTCACCTGATTACACTCACTGCCAAAAGCAGATCATAAAAATCAAAAGAACTATCAGCCACTGAGGAAACAAACAATGTAGTCAAGGAATATGCCCCTGAAACTTTGAACGGTGCAAATGAGCATCTCTATGTGACATTTCATATGCCATCTTTGTTACGATCCTGTTAATTCTTCTGGGAAAGAGGAGGAAACTCCAGAGAAGCAGCTTCATGTAACAAGGCCTTCAGCACGTCGTAAAAATACTGAATATGCAAGTGCAATCACAAGTGATGTTCAGAATCAAGCTGTTTAGAGTCCTGAGAACACACAACAAATTGAGAGGGTTACGTACAATACGAATCTACAGAACAGGGGAAATAAAACTCTGATGTTTTTTGCTGCACAGAAACCTCCTCTTAACCCATTTGATCTCATTCTGTATCAGCATATCCTCTTCTCCCTCGGATGTTTAGTGGCTTTCCCTTAAACAAACTCATACTATTTTGCTTAACAGATCTCATATGTTGCACATTCTCCACACACTCAGGATAAAGGAACTTTTTCCCAAATCTCCACTTAAGATTCACCATCTTAAATGGCTGACCTCTAGTTTTGATCTTTTCAAAAATGCGATTATTTTCTCTACGCCTATCATATATTTGAAATTAAGCCGAAGATCAGTTTACAGTTTTTAAAATGGTCTTATAAACTGCATTACTCCTTTTACAGACATGCACATCTGTACCCCTCTTTGCTCACTCCTCCTTTTGAAGTGTACCACCTCCCACTGACCTCAATTGAAACTGGTTTGCTGTTTATTATATTCTACTGTAAGGAATTAAAACATCAAAGCATGCCCTTTCAGGATGGCAAACTGAATTCCACTTTAAATCTTAAAACGATGAAAGGCTTGCTAGAAGGGAACTTATTTTGTTCAACTTGAATATCACCAGACGGGCTGATGGGATCCGGGCATTGTTGGCTGGACCAGCATTTATTACCTGTCCCTAGTTGCTCTTGGAGAAGTTGGTGGCAAGATGCCTTCCTGAACTGCTGCAGTCTGTGTGCTGTGAGGTGACTCACAAATGTTCTTAGAGAGGGAATTCTAGGATTCTGATGCAGTGACACTGGAGGAATAGCAATATATTTCCAAGTCAGGATGATGAGTGGCTTGGAGGGGAGCTTGCTAGGGGTGGTGTTCCCATATATTTGCTGCCCTTGTCCGTCTGGTTGGAAGTATTTGTGGGTTTGGAAGGTGTTAAGGAGCTTGTCAAATTTCTGCAGTGCATTTTGTAGATGGTAAACACTGCTGATACAGACTGCCAATGATGGAGGCAGTGGATACTTGTGGATGTGGTGCTAATCAAGCGGGCCGCTTTGTCCTGAACGGTGCAAAGCTTCTGGAGTGTTGTTCGAGCTGCACCCATCCAGGCAAGTGGGGGGTATTCCATCACACTCCTGAGTTGTGCCTTGCAGATAGTGGACAGGCTTTGGAGAGTCAGGAAGTGGGTGACTCGCTGCAGTATTCCTAACTTCTGACTCACTGTTGAATATAAAATTATTATTTTTGGATATGTTAGTACATTGTGTCTTCCATTCACTCTCAGGTTGATCCATAGAAATCTGATCCA
Organism: Rhincodon typus; assembly: GCF_021869965.1. Taxonomy (NCBI): domain Eukaryota; kingdom Metazoa; phylum Chordata; class Chondrichthyes; order Orectolobiformes; family Rhincodontidae; genus Rhincodon; species Rhincodon typus. The sequence continues at coordinate 986,485 of NC_063345.1, read as the reverse complement.
GTTGAGGGATGGGCTAGGCCATGTTGAGGGCAGCAGAGAGTACACCATGGTCTGCAGGCACGTACTGGCAAAGAGTTGGTATGATGGTACCTTTCCTTCTCTGAAGTGTATGACTGAACCAGCAGCTTTATGGCACTTTTTCTGATAGCAGATTTCTTAAAACTATTCAAGTTCTCAAACTGCTACAATGGGATTGAATTCCGGTTTTTGGAATAACTGGTCCAATGCACAACACTACTGTACATCAATTTCTATCAATCTTAATTGGATTGGTTACAGAGTCATCTTTAAACGATGCCAAGAATCAGGACGAACTTAACCTCTATTCAGAAAACACTGTCGGAAAGTCTTGAATCAAACTCTACCTGATGTTTCCTCAATAGGTTTGGTCAAGGATGTCACTCTTCCTCCATTCTCTTCAAGTGCATTGATACAGCTCTCAGAAATGCCAGCAATATCGATCAAGTTTTGGTTACAGTCATCAGCACTGCAGGGAGTGACTGCTAATTTGGTGGTCTTTGAACAAACATCAAGGTCCATATAATCCTTGAGGATCCATGTACTACTCGCTTTTCCATTCTGATGCCCAACACTTCGATCTACTTCATTTACATGCAAGAGTTCAGATACAACACAGTCTTCCTTTGGTACAGGGCTTAAATAGGAGAGAGAACAGGATGAGAATGAGGTGGCAGCAGTCACAAGATTTACAGCAAATAAATTACACCATTTGACTACATATTTACCTGTTATTCTTACTATTAGGAAAATTACAGACCACTGGCGTCAGTTTAGACAGGGTGAAACAAACACCGAAAATGCTGGAGAAACTCTGCAGATTTGGCAGCACCCACACAAAGAAAAACAGAGTTGATGTTTTGAGTCCAATGTCTGTGTTTTCATATAGCTTATAATTCTGTTCAGTTTCTCTAAATTTAGGTTTTATACAGCTGATTAAGCAGAAACAATGTGATAACACTGTCTGTATACAGAGCCTCAGTTACCCCCACAGCAAGATCTAACAAGTAGAAAGGACACGAATGGCCCAATACCTAAACCACCAAATCAATCTTTATAAACAATGCAGCTTGTAGCTCCCCAGATACTGAACTGGGGCATCAGCAAGGGTTGAGCACTGAAGGGGATGAAATATGAACACACAACTTTTCACTCACCCTGAGAATGTAACTGCTAAATTAAGCAGACACTTGTTTCGGAATTCAAATATACCCTGTCATTTATTAACAGACATGTAGATAATCCTCATGCTCCTTAACTAGCAAAATCCATGATTAGACAATACCCAGGGGCCAAACATTTAACTCTCAGACGTACAAGTAACCATCAACATCATTGCTCTGGTGCTTTGGCAGGACTGTGATAATGGATTACAGCTATATACCCTTCCAGCCATCTCTTGGCGGGCAGTTCAGTGACCAAGCACTGGTGCGGGACAGATTCATTGAAATTATCCCACACAATCGTAGAAGGTGTAGCACTAACCACTTCACCTTCTCCCTCGCCCTCTCCCTCCCTCCCTACCTCCGTGCACACACCTTCCAGGCAAAGCAGCGATTGCGCATACTTCTTTCAATCTAGTTTACTGTATTTGCTACTCACAACGCAGTCTACTTTACAGAGAGGAGACCAAACACAGACTGGCCCACCACTTTGCAGAAACAATGTGCGCTCTGCCCACAGAATGGCTACAACTCGCCAGCTGCTTGCCAGTTCAAAAACCATCTTGCTCCCATGCTAATATTTCTTCCAGTTTCTCACAGTCCTTGCATGTTATTTTGTATATTAAAAGCAGAACAGGAGCATTTATACAGAGTTTTTAAGAAGGAATGGATACCCAAAAAGCACAATCCACCATTACCTCTGTAACGGACCACAACAAGACGACACAACAACGGCCAGACACACGAGTCACCCTACTGTACATCAGAGATGACCACAAGACTACTCAGACCCCTAGGCATCAGGGTAATCCACAAACCAACAACCACCCTACGACAGCTACTTTCATACTTAACGGACCCCAATAAAACTAGTGTCATATACAAAAATACCATGCAAGGGCTGTGAAAAACATTACATAGGCCAAACTGGAAGAAAACTGATAATAAGGATACACTAACACCAACTAGCCAAGAGACACGACCAATTCTCGCTGGTCTCAATACACATGGACAAAGAAGGACATGAATTCGTCTGGGACAACACATCCATAATAGCACGAGCCAAACGGAGACATGCCAGGGAATTTCTGGAGGCTGGGCATTCCAACCGGAACTCCATCAACAAACACATTAAACTGGACTCGATACGAAAACCACTGACAAACAGAACCGGAAGTAATGCCAACCACCCCAGCAAACTGAGGCATATCAATATGAAGTGGGACAGAACACCAACGCTTCACTGGAATTGCACTGACGATGTTACCTAGCAGGGTGACGAAACATCTGCAACCAAACTCACCAGCTCGGCGAGCAAGTCTACAACCTCATCCACAACCCGAGCTACAAATCTCCTCAAAAACTTCAGTCAGAGACTTCTACAGCACGGAGACAGGCCCTTTGGCCCATGCCTATCCACCTGCGTTGCCACCTTCAGGGTACAATGGACCTGAACACCCAGGTCTCTGTGCATCAAATTTTCCCCAGGGCTTTTCCATTTACCATATAGTTCGCTCTCGAATTGGATCTTCCAAAATGCATCACCTCGCATTTGCCTGGATTGAACTCCATCTGCCATTTCTCCGCCACTGGCATGATTAGAAAGTTTGCGGATTACACTAAAATAGGCGGTATTGTGGACTGTGAGGAAGTTTATGCAGTTTATACCAAATCATTGCTGGGTCCATTGCTGTTTGTTATCTATGTCAATGATTTGGTATAAACTTCAAACTTCCTCACAGTCCACAATACCGCCTATTTTAGTGTAATCCGCAAACTTTCTAATCATGCCTTGTACATTCTCATCCCAATCATTGATATAGATAACAAACAGCAATGGGCCCAGCACCGAACCCTGAGGCACACCATTAGTCACAGGCCTCCAGCCCGACAAGCATTCTTTCCACTATTACTCTCTGCTTCCTACCATCAAGCCAAGTGTGTATTCAATTTGCCAGGTCTCCCCGAATTTTATGTGATCTAACCTTCCAGAGCAGCCTACCATGTGGAACTTTATCAAAGGCCTTACTGAAATCCATACAGTCTACTTCTACTGCCCTGTCCTCCCCTCAACCTTCCTGGTCACTTCAAAGAACTCTGACAGATTTGTGAGGCATCATCTCCCACACATGAAGCTACGCTGACTACTCCTAATCAAACCCTGTCTTTGCAAATGCACGTATATCTTACTTGAAGATTTTGAGGTATCACTTACCTACCACAGATGTTACGCTTACTGTTCTATAATTCCCAGGATTTACTTTGCAGCCCTTCTTGAATAAGGGCACAACATTCACTACCTTTCAGTCTTCTAGGACCTCACCCGTG
>NC_063345.1:968130-982476 GCF_021869965.1 Rhincodon typus | reverse complement strand
AATAGCCTAGCGACTAATACCATTTGGGCCATCACCTCCCAGTGTTATTGCTTAACTAGTAAGCAGGCAATAGGAGGAGGGATCTTGGGCTAATAGATTTGATAAAGGCAGACTAGAATTCCTATAGCCACTTGCATATTCTCAGGAAGACTAATGAAGTGTAGTTCATCAGGTCTGGCAGCATCTGTGAAGAAAAGTCCGAGTTAATGTTTCAGGTTTGGTGACCTTTCTGACTTGCTAAGCCTTTCCAGCAACTTCTGTTTTTGTTCTTGATTTACAGCATCTGCAGTTCTTTGGTTTTTATGAAGTGTAGTTCATGTAATGTAGGGAATACTTGGAAAAGTGTTTGAAGTTCTCTCCCCTGTTTAAAAGTAATGATGAAATGGACTGCTTTGCTTTTCACAAATAAGTTACAATTTGTAACTTCAAAGCTTTCCTTAAGATTCCATATGCAATTTTTATGCAGCAACAAAGTGCATTATCTCAATAAAGGCCCCTTGCAACAATCAGAGGGGGTGTCCCTTGCTTCTCACTTGACTTCTACATATGTCCCACTGATGCATCAAGTTATTGGAGGCAGTTGCCTCATCTTGAAGGTTTCATCTGAGTCAGTAAATCATGGGTTCAAGTTTCACTCGTAGCACTTGGCATGTAATCCAGGTTGCTACATCAGTGCAGTAGGGGAATTTCCACCACCCTGATGGCAAACGATGTCTTGTTGCAGATAAGGAAGATTGAGTGAACTCATTGAAGAGGTTTAAAATGTTAAATGTAGAGTTGATAGAAGCAATTTTGTCTAGTGGGGCTGTCCATCTTGAGAGAATGTAAATTATCATTAGGCTGCTCGGGAGTGAAATCGGGAAGTACTTTGTATAAGGTGTAGTGGAAATTGGGAACATGGTTTTCTTTCCTTTCTTTTTAACCATCATCCCCAAAAAAACTGTTGAGTTACAGGTTTCAAAACTGAGATTTTTTTTCTAGTTGCACAAGGGGTATGGAACAAAAATGGATAAGTGAATTGAGGCATCATTTGACCTGTTCTGTTCAAATGGTGATGAAACGAGCTGCAAATGAGTGGTTTCTGTCCTTAATATCGCTCAAATCCTTCTATCTTTCTCTCTTAATCTCGTCCACATCCAATCTAATAATTGCTGCTATTAAATCCCCATAGATTCCCCAGTTTTGATTATATTTTGGCCATGGTTATAACTTGAGTCACTTCCTGTCTGTTTTACAAAGTACATCGAGTACAGAGTTTAATTCGGACTTCATAATGCATCAAGAGGCAGTCTTTAGAATGAGCTTGCTTCCAGTGTTTTGCCAACAGTGCAGTGACCCTGTTGTAACCTGCAGGTCTGAGTTATGTTTATTTATTCATCACAAATTACATCATGTATTTCTGAGTATAGCTAATTAAATAAATGTTCAACTCTGTTAATACTGCTAACTGTGCTGGGAGTCATGTGATGAAGTTACATGCTCTTCGTGTTTCTGTTGTTGGAGTCAGTTACTTGTTCTTCCGGGTCTGCAAGGTTGGCTTATCAATTTAAGGAATATAATACGGTTTAGAAATAATTTTAGGGTGAATGACTGGAAGCTGTGCTTGTCCCCTCTCTGCATTGCTTTGTTAGTTTAACTTGGTGAATGTTGTGTAGTTCAGTTTGTAACATTCTAGCCTCTGGTTCTAAAGGTTGTGCATTTAGCAAGCATCATTCTGGAATAAGTTTACCCAGAGCTGGGAGTAACTCGCCCACCCTTCTTAAAGGCAAGGAAATAAATTGCAGGCCAGTAAGTATCAGAGGATTCAAACAGGAGAAGATATTACTCGGAAATAATCCACTTCATTAATTGGTGGGTAAAGTATGGACACATTTTTGAGCTCTGGAGAACTCCATCCTCACCCTGTAGTATATTACACCCATTCCTTGGGGGAAATTACTTAGTCCTCTGTGTCTGGTATGGAATGCTGGCCGTGTACTATTGTGAAATGTTATCACCAGTATGTAGAGATTGCTTTGCTTTGACGAGGTTGCTCAGTAACTGTATTTACTTTGGGTGGGAGCAAGGCTGAGGCACGCAGGTATTGCAGAGGTTCCAAACGTGCCCCTAAGATCTAGCTCTTTAACATATAGCATCTACGCTTTCCACAAGCAATTGGGAGAGGGCATTTCTAGAGTGAGGTGCCACCCAAGCGAGAGTGAGATATTGGAAATTTAATGCATCACGGTTTTTTTAAGTTCAATTATATATGAAAAGGTTAACAAGACTGCTGGCTCAGCTGACCGAGAACAGTTAACTGTCAATCACCTGAAGCCTAAATAGGCCCTCAATAGTGGTAATTACTATTGAAGTTTAACAAGTGAGAGTAATTTCAGCTCACCCCAGCTCTATTTAAGAAAGGAACTGTGAAAAGCACATGATCAGTATGCTTCCTCAAACAGTTGGGAGAAGGTACAGCCTGAGTGATACTGGAAATTAAATGCTTCGTGGGAGTTCAATGCACAGGCAAAGAGGTGTGTTTTGTTTTATTTTGTTTGTTTGTACAGTCCTTTTCAGGGTTTATAGTTTGTAATAGTTCAGCTTCCACTGAGCAGAGAGAAGGGAGTCCTAGTTCAACAGCTGTAATGTCAGGGGACAGCTGACTGAGATAACAAGTCAAAACATGACATTACAGGAAAGTCTGTTGATTTAGTTTGTGGTTTTAAAGTTTTTTTTGGATGAAAGTTAGAGCCAATATAACAAAGGAATATGTCAGCAAAGTAGTATAGGGGATATAAGTTAATGCATTCTTACATAATTATTATGTTTTTCTAAAGAGTTACTAAGGCGTTTAACAGAAGCCATTGCAGCAGAGCTCTCACCCATGATTTGCTTCTCCTGTGCTAGTTGTAAATCATTAAAGCTTCAGTTTTCACCAAAAGCAGAAATTGCTGGAAAAACTCAGTAGGTCCAGCAGCATGTGAGGAAAGAAAGCAGAGTTAATGCTTTTGGCCCAGTGACCCTTCAGAATTCTTCAGTTCATAAAGTTTTGGTTGTCCTTGGTGACCATGTGCAGGAAGTGTGTCCAGCTGTAGCTCCTGACTAACCACATTTTGGAACTGGAGCTGCCGGTGGCTTCAGTGTGGAGCATCCACAAAGTGGAGCAAGTTGTGTATAGCACATTCAATGAGTTGGTCACATCACAAGTGCAGAGTAAGCAGGTAGAAAGAGATGGGTGACCACTAGGCAGAGTGGAGGAAAGCAGGTAATGGCTGCCCTTGTTTCTAACAGATAAACTAGTTTTGGATATGCTGGGGGAACGACTGTATAAGAGAAAGCAGTGGCAGCTAACTTCACGGTACCGTGGGTGGGTCTGCTATACAAGAAGGGAGGAAAAAGAATACCAGGGATTAAATTGTTAGAGGAACAGATGGGCACTTTTGCAGCAGCAAAAGAGTCCAGAATAATGTGTTGCTTCCCTGGTGGCAGGATCAGGGATGTCACTGGTTGCAAGGCATTCTGAAGGGGGAAGGTAAGCACAAAGAAATCATGGTGTATTTTTTATATTCATTAATGGGATCTGGGTGTCACTTACAAGGCCACCATTTATTGCCTATCCCTAATTGCCCAGAGGGCAGTTAAGAGTCAACCACATTGCAGTGGATCTAGAGACACATGTAGACCACACCAGGTAAGGATGGCAATTTCCTTCCCTAAAGGACTTTAGTGAACCAGATGGGTTTTTCCAACAGCGGTTTCATGGCCATCATTAGACCCTTGATTCCACATTTTTATTGAATTCAAATTCTACCATCTGTCATGGTGGGCTTTTGGTACCAATGATATTGGAAGGAAAAGGGGTGAGGTCCTGAAAGCAGGATTTAGGAAGTGGATTAAAGAATGGGACCCAAAAGATGGTAATTGCTGAATTACTTCCAGTGCTCTGTGTAAGTGAGTAGAGGTTAGACTAGGTGAATATGTGGCAGGAGAGATGGTGCAGGAGGAAGAGCTTCAGATTTCTGGGACGTTGAAACTGTTTTGAAGGGCAGTCGGATCCGTACAAGGTGAAAGGGAACAGGAATGGGACCAACATCCTTGCGGGGGATGATATTGATGATGTTGGGGAAGAGTTGAAAGTACCTTGACGGTCTTTTGGGATCCAGAGAGAATGTTCAGCAACGGAAGATGAATGGCTAAAATTAGAAGTGACAGGAAGGCATTGACATTACAGGCAAATTAAGGCACAAGGGAATTTGTCATGGATGGTATTTAATTTAATGCAAAGAGGTTGACAAAGCAGATGAGTTGAGGACACAAATTAAAACATGAGGGTACAATATCATTGCCGTCAATGAGACGTGGTTGAGAGAGGAGCAAGATTGGATGCTCGATATCCCAGGATACATGGCCCTCAGGCGAGACAGGGAAGGAGGTCAAAGAGAAGGTGTCACAATTTTGATAAAGGAATCTATTACAGCAGTAAGAAGGGATGACATCTTAGAAGGTTTCTCAAATAAAGCCATATGGGTAGAACTTAAAAACCACAAAAGGAGCAGTCCCATTGCTGGGAGTGTACTGTAGATCCCTTAACCGTCCAAGAGAAGTAGAAAATCTGATATGTAGATAAATTTCAGGAAATTGTAAGAGTAGTAGGATCACAGGATATTTCAACTTCTCCGACATTAACTGGGGTAGTCATTGTGTGACAGGTTTGGAGCGGGCGGATTTCTTAACGTGCATCAGGAAAGCTTTGTGAGCCAGTACGGAGAGGACCTTGAAGAGAGGGGATGGTCTGGACTTGATTTTGGGTAACGAACCTGGGCAAGTGTTTGAAGTATCAGTGGGGAGTGTTTTGCTGACGTGATCATAACTCAGAGATTCAAGATTATTAGGGAAAAGGACAAGAATGGGCCTGAAAACAAAGATCTCAACTGGGTGAAGGTTAACTTTAATAAGATCAGCTATGACTTGGCCACCATGGTTCGGAAGAACCTGAGAGTAAATCTGTCTCTGAACAGTGGGGTGCAGGAAGAAAATATGGAGAGTATGGGGCCAACATCTCCCAATAAAGGAAAAGGGTGGAACAAATCCTGTGAACCCTGAATGTTAAGGGATATAGAGCATTGGATTCAGAGAAAAAGTGGAGTCTTATGGCAGATACTGAGGGCTCAAAACAGCAGAGGTCCTAGAGGAGTATAGAATGTGCGAGAGGGAGGTTAGGAAAGCTAAAGGGGCTATGAAAGGATACTGGCCCATAAAATAAAGGAAAATCCAAAGTTATTTTACAAGTACGTTAAGGGTAAAAGGATATTGACGAAAAAGAGTGGGGTCCACTTAAGGACCACGGTGGTAATTTGTGTGTGGATCCAGAGGATGTAGGTAGGATTTTAAATGAATACTTTGTGTTGGTGCTCACTAGTGAGAGGGACAAGTATGGAAATTGGGGAGAGGGCCTGTGATACAATTAAAGAAATTAGCAGAGACAGACAGAAGGTTCTGAGTGGTTTGACAGGCTTAAAGTAGGTAAATCTCCAGATTGGATGAAATATAACCCAGGCTGTTAAGTGAGGTGGGGAGGACATAGCAGGGGCACTGGCCACAGGAGAGGTACCAGAAGGCAGGCAATATGGTACTGTTGATCAAGAAGGGAGCAAAAGATAAACCAGGAGCCTACAGGCCAGTCGGTCTAACCTCCTAAGGTAGGGAAATGGTTGGAAACAATTCTGAGCGACAGAATTACTCTGCATTTGGAGAGGCAGGGATTAATCATGAACTGTTAGAATGGTCTTGTTAAGAGGAGTTTGTGTCTGACCAACTTGATTTGAATTTTTCAGAGGTGACCAGGTGTGTGAATGAGGGCAGTGCTTTTAATGAAATTTACTTGGACTTCAGCACAGCTTTTGATAAGGTCTCGCATGGGAGACTGATAGCAAAGATAAGACCCCGTGGGATCGTAGGAAATTTGACAAGTTACTCTCTGCCACTCCGCCAATTCTGGATCCAGAGTGGCCGTTGAGGGGTGTTTTTCTAGCTTGAAGTCTGTGTCCATTGTTTTCCTACAGGGGTCAGTGTTGGGGCCCTTGCTGTTTGGCCCTATCTACTTTCAAGACTACCAGTCCACTCAACCTCCTGTCTGTCTATGCTAATTTCTTTAATTGTATCAAAGACCCTCTCCCTGCCACTCAGTCAATTAAGATTAATTTAGACTTGAATGTGGGAGGGTAATCGGTAAATTCGCAGTTGATATAAAAATCGGTTGGGTGGTAAATAGTGAGCAGGATTGCCTTAGATTACAAAATAAAGATGGGCTGGTCACTGGTGTTGGAGCAGAGGAAACTGAGGAGACATGATTGAGATGTATAAAATTATGTGGAGAGTAGAAGGGCAGACAGGAAGGAAACTATCCCCTTGTTGGAAGGATCGATGACCAGGGAGCATAGATTTAAGGTAATGGGCAGATGGTCTGGAGGAGACGAGGAAACATTTTTTTTCATCCAGAGGGTGGTGAAAATCTGGAACTGACTGCATGTGAGGGTGTTAGAACCACAAATCCTCATAACATTTAAGTATTTAGATGTGCACTTGTGATGCAGAGGCAAACAAGACAATTGGAAATGGGATCAGAATAATTATGGTTCTGTTTGACCAATGCAGATATGATGGGCTGAAGGGCTTTTATCAGTGATGTAGATTCTATGACTGTATAGCATAGGTATGATGGTGCTGTGCTTATGGTAGCGAACTAGCAATTTAGAGGCCAAGAATACATTGTGCGAAATGTAATATTGATGGTTTGTGGTCTAGCATCAGGAGATGATTGAAATCTTTCAGGCTCATCAAAAGTGAACGCTTACATTTCTTTGGGGAAGCAATATGCCCTGAATGCAACAAGGGGACAAGCAAATTTGGATTTAATAATGAGCCAGATTTAATTAGTAAACTAATGGTGCATGAACATTTATTATGTAACGATCACAACATGATTGAGTTCAATGTAGTATTTGAAAGCAAAAAGCACGAAACAACTACGAAGGTTTTTTTGGTTTGTGTAAGGCTGACTTTAAAGAGATGAGACATAGACTGTCCACAGTTATCTGGGAAAATCTGCTAATGGATAAAACAACTGAAAAACATTGGATAACAAGGTGTAGAGCTGGATGAACACAGCAGGCCAGGCAGCATCAGAGGAGCAGGAAAGCTGACGTTTCGTGTCGAGACCCTGCTTCAGAAATGGGGGAGGGGAAGGGGATTCTGAAATAAAGATCTGGGTAATTTCTAGGTGATATGAAGTTAGAAACAGTGGCTGTCCAAAGAGACTTGGAGCTTCAGTTGCATAAATCTTTAAAATGCCAGGAACAGGTGCAGGTAAAAATCAAGAAAGCTAATGGAATGCTGGCCTTTATATCTAGAGGACTGGAGTATGCAGATGTGAAAGTTATGCTGTAGTCTTACAAAATGCTGTTCAGACCCTGCTGAGAGCAGACACACCTTATGAACGATATTTTGGCCTAGGAGCGAGTGCAACACAGGCTTACAAGAATGATGCCTGGGATTCAGAGGTTAAGTTATGAGGAGAGATTTTACAAACTTGGCCTATTTTCTCTAGAATTTAGAAGGTTAGGGGTGTGATATGATTAAAGTCTTCAAGACATTAACAAGAAAAGACAGGGTGGGTAAAGATAAGCTATTTCCACTATTTGAAGATTCTAGAACAGAATGAGGGCATAATGTGAAAATTAGGACCAGACTGTTCAGGAGAGATGTTAGGAAGCATTTCTACAAACAAAAGGGTGGTAGATGTTTGGATCTCGCTCTCTCACACTCTCTCTCACGAATAACAGTTGATGTTGGATCAGTTGTTAATTTTAAATCTAAGAGCCACAGATCTGATTGAATGGTGGAACAGGCTCGAGGGCCTGCATGGCCTACTTCTATTCCTCTGTTCCTTTGACCCTTGCACCCAATCGGCTTGCTTCGCGTATGAGTGCAGTGCCACACTGCAGCTGCCCTTGAGAGGACAGGTGATGGGCAGTGGTATTCACTTGTCTCATTCTGAAAACAAGTATCTAATAGTGTAAAATGCTGTAGGTCTGGCAGCATCTGTAGAGAGAGAAACAGTTTTGATTCCAATGACTTGTCTTTATTTTCCTCATTGGATGAGGGCAGCAGTGGCTAGGCCAGCATTTATTGCCCATCCCAGAGGCCGGTTTAAAAGTCAACCGCATTGCTCTGGGTCTAGAGTCTCATGCAGGCCAGACCAGGTAAGGATTGCTGTTTCCTTCCCTAAAGGGCTTAGTGAACCAGATGGGTTTTTCCAACAATCGAAAATGGATTCATGATCATTATTAGACTCTCCATTCCAGATTTTTATTGAATTCAAATTCCATTATGTGCTGTGGTGTGATTCGAACCTGGGTCCCCAGAACATTACCTGGATCTCTGGATTAACAGTCTGATGATAATACCACAAGGCCATCGTCATCTCATTAGAACTGTGTTCAGATCTGTGCTCTGAAAAATCATCGTTGAACTTGAAATGTAACCCTGTTTTTCTCTCCACAGATGCTGCAAGACCGGCTGAGTTTCCCCAGCATTTTGTTTTCTAGATTTTCATCATTTGCTGTATTTTGCTTTTGATATAAAAACCTAAAGTATAACTATTGCGGTTAACAACAGCTGTTTTAGTAATATGCCTTGGAGAATCTCCCTGTTATCCCATACACTGGGATGCCACATGTAACTATACAAATTGCAAATGCTGGAAATCTGATCAATCTGAAATGTTAATTCAGATGATGCCAATGCTATTGAATGAATATTTCCAACATTTTATTTGTCTTTTTGTCAATAACAATGAATTGGAAGTATCGTCCAGTTTAAAGTTTTCGAGAAAATTTGTAGCTTGGGTTATGGATGAGGTTGTAGACATGCTCGCCGAGCCGGTGGGTTTGGTTACAAATGTTTCCTTACCCTGCTAGGTAACATCGTCAGTGCACCTCCGGTGAAACGTTGGTATTCTGTTTCCACTTGTTACTTCCGGTTTTATTTCTCAGTGGATTGTACACAGGATTGAATTCTATGTTTGTTGATCGAGTTCTCATTTGAATACCAGGCCTCCAGGAATTCCCTGGCATGTCTCTGTTTGGCTTGTGCGATTATCGATGTGTTGTCCCAGTCGAATGTGTCCCCTCTTGTGAAGTGAGACAAGTGGGAATTGGTTGTGTCTCTTGGTGGCTAGTTGGTGTTCATGTATCCGTGTAGTCAATTTTCTTCTGGTTTGGCTTATGTAGTGTTTCTTACAGTCCTTGCATGGTATTTTGTATATTACCCCGGTTTTGCTGGTTTTGTGTATGGGATCCTTTACATTTGTCAGTAGCTGTTGTAGGGCGGTTTGTGGGCTACTCGCGTATCAGCCAAACTGCGGGACGCACATTCAACTGGGATAACACATCGATAATCACACAAGCCAAACACTGATATGCCAGGGAATTCCTGGAGGCCTGGTATTCCAACTGGAACTCCATCAGCAAGCACATTGAATTGGACCCTGTGTACAAACTGGAAGTAATATCAACCGCCCCAGCAAACCGAGGCATATAAATAACAAGCGGGACGTTTCACCGGAGGCGCATTGACAATGTTACCTAGCGGGGTGATGAAACGTCTGCAACCGAACCCACTGGCTCAGCAAGCATGTCTAGTACCTCATATTGTCCAGTATTTTCAGATTTGATCAGCAGTTGTCAAGGTGTTTCATTCATTTTCAGAAACTGCAATCCAGAACTGGTGTACCATAATGGGTGCTGTCTGTTCTTTCAAAAACTGTACTGTTTGTGACTATGCCGTAGATAGATTTTAGCAGGATGTGTACTATTACTATGAAGTGGGCGAGTGCATCACTAGTGAAGTTTAACAGAGAATTGCTAATGATATATTTTCGTCCGAAGAATGACAGTTCAATTTTAATGGGATTACAACAGCTGAGACACAGTTTACATCCTCAAACTTTACACAGTGCAAGACGAACTGCGAATGCTGTTGCAAAGCCATATGGAACCCCAGGCTTTATTGATAGAGGAATAGTGTACAAAAGCATTGGAGATCATAGAAAACCTTAAACCATGGGTTAAGGCACAGCTAGGTTGTTCAATTGTAGGCCCCATACTTTCGGAAAGATGTCAAGGCCTTAGGAAGCAGAAACTAGAACGGGATGAGGGATATCAGTTACATGGAGAAGATGGAATTATTCACCTTTTGAGCAGAGATGTCTGACAGGAAATTCACAGAGATTGTGAAAATCATGAAGGCTTTTGATAAAATAAATAAGGAGACCATGTTTCCATTGCCTATAGGGTCAGTAACCAGAGAGGGACAGATTGAGCACAATTGGCAAAAGAACCAGAATCCAAGAAGATTCCCTTTTTGACATTTACGGTGCAATAGTTGTGACCACACTGCCTGAAGAGGTGGTGGGCACGTATTCAACCATGACTTTCAAATGAGAATTATTTGAAAAGGAAAATGTACAAAGCAGTGAGGAAAGAGAAGGACAGTAGGAATAGTGATTTGCTCTTTCCCAGAGCAGACACAAGCACAATTGGCCATGTGTCTCTCACCTGTGCTATATTATTTTAAAGATTTTGTTTTTCTCTCTCTCTCTCTCTCTTTCTCAGTGGCTGCAGCACAAGCCCAAGCAGAGGAAAGAAGAAGCCAAAGTGTAAATAGTCCCGTTTCCTCTGACCCAGCACCAGTCGTTGCAAAGGCACCAAACAAACCAGGTACCCGGATCCCTGCTGAGCTGATTGGTACAGGTTGAGATAGATGACCAGGGTCAACAATGTCCATTCTGTGGCAAGTCCATCCAGAGTTTGTGCACAGTCTAGTTTAGATCGTTGTAAACCAGCAGCCAATGTGCATTTAAACCGGTTTTAAACAGTTTACTCCATTTGGATGCTTCAGAGTACCATGCAAGTAGCCATTTAACATCTGGTTCTTTATCACCAGGCAAAGTGACAGCTCATACCCATAACAAAATACACAATGATCTGAGTCCGAGTGTCAATTTTCCAATCTCACACCCTCTCCCACAAAGTGGGGTAAATAAAAACTTTGAGCAAAGCGTAGGGGTTATGAGAGACGGCACAGGGACAATGAAATGGATGGACTCTTTGCTGTGTATCTCTGATTTGGTTTGATAAATCAAAATTATTATTCTCTCAGATGATAGAGCTGATCTCTCTGCTAGAGTCTACACTTTGCTATTCTTTCTCTCTTGCTGGGTATCTTTGTGTCTCCCCTACTTTCCAAAGAGCTTCACGTTCTGGTGCTGCAATTGCTGGGATGGAAGAATTCACTGGGAATCTTATGGAAGAGTCTGGGACAAGATAACAGACAATAAGTTTTTTTTGCACAGTTGTTTTAGTTGGTTGTCGATGAGCACTATTGCCTCCTTTTTGATTCACTGATCAAAAGTACTCTGAGTCCAAGACACGTTTTGCTTTTCAATTTAGGAACCTAGATGATAGGAGTGGGAGTAAGTAACTCAGCCCTTCAAACCTGCTCCACCATTAAACATAATAGGGCTGACCTTATCCTGGTCTCCACTCCATTTTCCAGCCAGCTTCACATTGTCCTTTATTGCGCTTTTCATCGGAAACATATCTATTTCTATCTTGATTCTGCTAATCTTGATTCTGCCTCTGCTGCACTCTGGGCAGTGAGTTCCATAGATTCACAACCCTATCCTAATCTCCGTTTTGAACACATCTCCTCTCACTCTGTATCTATTGCATCTTGTTTGAGACGTTCCACAAGGGGGAACATCTGTTCCACATTCACCTAATCAATCCTTTTTAGAATTTTATACACCTCAATCAGGTCCCCCATCATTTTTCTGAACTTCAGCAAGTACAAGCCCAAGCTATTCAACTGTTCTTTGTACAACAGCCCTTTCATCCCTGGAATCAATCTGGTGACCCCCCCCCCCCCTCTGAACTGCCTCCAGTGACACCACCTCATTCCTGAAGTAAGGAGACAAAACTGGCTGCACTACTCCAGATGTGGCCTCACCAGTGCCTTATGTATTTGTAGTAACACTACTTTACTTTATTTTTATAGCCCAGTCCTTGTGCAATAAATGTCAAGATTCTATTTGCCTTTCTTGACATATGGTGCATCTGCATACGCACTTTTTGCGATTCATGTGCAAGGACACCCAGATTCCTCTGCATTTTGAATCTGCCTCCCATTTAAATAATTTTCCCTTTTATTATTTTCCCACAGAAATGGACAAACTCGCACTTATCCACATCAAACTCCATATGCCTGATTCTGGCCCACTCTCCTAGCCAGTCGATATCCATCTGTAAACTCTTTATCGCCTTGTCACTGCCTGCTTTCCCATCTGTTTTAGTATCATCCACAAATTTTGCTATGTTACTTTCTGTCCCTGTTTGCAGATCATTTATACAGATTGTAAATAGTTGAGGTCTGAGAACTGAACCCTGCAGCATGTCACTAGTTACAGTCCATCATTGACTAGACCATAGCTGTTGCTGATGTTCCAGCTACATTCAGTGCCGAGTGTTCCAAATACATTTAGCCTCAGTCTATCAGTAGAAGTGTTTCTACTGACTGGCCACTCTGTCCCTCCAACAAGTTTGCTTTGTCAGTAGTAAATAAAATTCTCATCAACCAGCTCATCATCTCTACTCACTAATATCATGTGATTTCTCTTAATCAGTGATAGACGGCTCCACGCTAAAGACAGTTGAAAGACAGAGACTAGCCAAGGAACGGCGAGAGGAAAGGGAGAAAGAGATTGGTGAGTGACAACTTTTCAGGTAGAGGAATGTGTGGGAGCAAGGGAGGAGGGTATGGAGAAGAGGGGAGTCTAGAGACACGGGTTGGGGACAAGTAATGAAGAGTAGAGTGTGGGAGTGGGACTGTAGTGGAAATGAGTGTAGGCATAGGAGGAATATGGAGATGTTTTGCGGTTTTGTCTCATGAATCATAGTCATAGTAATACAACACTGTAAAGGTCCTTCAGCCCATCGAGTCTGTATCGACAATGACTTAACCACTAAAGACACGCCAATCCCAAGTTCCTACATTTGTCCCATATCCTTGAACTTCCAGTCCTGATGAAAGGTTTCAGCCTGAAACATTGACTTTCCTGC
Organism: Rhincodon typus; assembly: GCF_021869965.1. Taxonomy (NCBI): domain Eukaryota; kingdom Metazoa; phylum Chordata; class Chondrichthyes; order Orectolobiformes; family Rhincodontidae; genus Rhincodon; species Rhincodon typus. The sequence continues at coordinate 969,319 of NC_063345.1, read as the reverse complement.
TCCTTGGATGCTATCTGACCTGTGCTTTTCCAGCTCCACATTTATTGACTCTGGCTTTCAGCATCTGCAGTCCTTACTGCCTCCTTGAACATTATGATATTTCAAGTGCTTGACCAAAAATGTTTTTAAAGGTTGTAAGTTTTCTGGCCTCCATGACCTACCCAGGCAGTGCATTCCAGATTCCCACCACCTGCTGAGGAGAAATAAGTTTGTTTTTTTTATTCTCAAATCCCCCGGTGAATCTCCTGTCCCTTATCCTAAACTATGCCCTCTTGTGATTAACCCCTCAATCAAGGGGAACACTGTTGGAGGGAGTGAATGTTGAAGGTGGTGGATGCGGTGTCAATCAAGCGGGCTGCTTTATTTTTTTAAATTTAGCCTATTAATCAGCCTGTTAAAAAACATTATTACACACTTCTGGAGCAGGTGGGACTTGAACCCAGTCCAGGGTTAGGGAGGCTACTCCATGCCACCTGGATGGTGTCGAGCTGCTTGTGTTTTGTTGGAGCTGCACCCCTCCAGGCAAGGGGGGAGCATTGCTTCGCACCCTCGACTTGTGTTCTAGATGGTGATCAGGTTTTGGGGACTCGAAGTTACTTTACTCCCCACTTTGACCTAGCAGCTGCTTTATTTATATGGCAGTCCACTGTTCATTTCTGATCAATGGTTACAATACCTCATCACCCCAAGAGTGTTGATAGTAGTGGATCTCGATAGACAAGTTGTATCCTGAGTGAAAAGGACCTGAGGTGAATGGATAAAGTTATTAGTGATGTGTGAAGTATCGAACAGTGAAGGTCGCCATGGTAATATTTAAATGGCATTAATATTTTTTAATAACTGATCCACTGTTGTTTTACATTTATACCATCAGCTGCGAGAGAACTTTACATGCTAGAAAAAGAAAAGAAAATACGACTCCAGTATGAGAAACAAATGGAAGAACGCCAGAGGAAACTGCAAGAACAACGGCAGAAGGAGCAGCAGAAGAGAGTTGCAGTGGAAGAGAAACGGAGACAAAAACAGGAAGAAGAAAAGGTCTGTAGAGGGGTGGTGGTGGGGGGCGCGGTGCGGTTTGGGGTCAGACCCCTCATCCTCCTCCTCAAACATTCATTATACTGAATGTTGCAAAATTACATGAAATAGGAACAGGAGTTGACCATTCAGCCCCTCAATCCTGCTCTATCAT
>NC_063345.1:945897-967730 GCF_021869965.1 Rhincodon typus | reverse complement strand
TGATTGTGGCCTTATCTTCATTTTTCTGCCTGTCCCATAACCCTCAACTCACTTGTAGATCAATAATCCATCTAACTTAGCCTCCACTGCTCTCTACGAAAGAGAATGCCAAAGACTGACAACATTCGGAAGTGCCTCCTCTTCTCTGACCCCATATTCTGAAGCTTTGCACCATTGTTCTAGATTCCCGTGGAGGGGAAGTGTCCTCTCAGCATCCACCCTGTCATGCCCCTCAGAACTTCATCTATTCAATGTAATGCTTATTTCAGTTTCTTAGTTTGTATTCTTCCATGGGGTGCATGTATCACTGACAAGGCCAGCATTTATTGCCCATCTTTAATTGCCTTTGAGAAGCTGATCATGAGAAGTACCATCTTGAACTGATAATGCCATGTGGTAATGGTTATAAGCTTAGAGTCCCAACCGAGCAGAAAGAAGCCATTCAGCCCATTGAGCCATTGTGGTTTTGATCAGTTTGTTTTTACAGCAGTCCAGTAGTTTCATGGTTACTGTCACTGACAGCTGCTTTTCTTTCCTCCAGATTTATTTCATTAATCAACCAGCTGCCTTGGGGAGGTTTTGAACTCTGGATTATTTGCTCAGTTACATCACTACTATACTACCCTAATCCCTTTACATGTTTTTTAATGTTTAGCTTACTTCCATAGAGTTCAGCCCTGTGCATTACTGCTAGGAGAAAGGGGTAAACATTGTACCAAAGGGCCCAGAAAAATCAAAGCCCCTAGTAAACTCCGCACCTTAGTGACTGCCATGGCACAAACCATCATCTTTCGAAATAGAGTTACCATAGTGCTAGTGAAATATAGTGCTAATATTGCATATTATTTAGGTTGTGAGTGGGCAAATGCATGGCAGTATAATTTGGATAAATGAGGTTGTCTACTTTCGTAACAAAGAAAAGGCAGATTATTATCTGAATGGCTAAAAATTGAGAAAAATATGCAGCGAGACCTGGATGTTCTCCTACAACGGTCATTGAGGATAAGCATGTAGGGTGCATCAGGCAGTGAAAGGATTAGAGTACAGGAGCAAAAATGTCTTGATGCAATTTATACTGGGCCTTGGTGAGACCACACCTGGAGTATTGTGTGCAGTTTTGTTCTCTTCATCTGAAGAAGGATCTTCTGCCTACGGAGGGAGTGCAGTAAAATTTTACTAGACTGATTCCTGGGATGGCGGGACTGATGTCTGGGGAGGGAGTGGATCAGTTAGGATTATATTCCCGGGAAATCTTGTAGAAATCTGTCACATTCTAACAGGACTAGACAGGGTAAACCCAGGGAGAATGTTTGCAATAACCAGGGAACCCAGAACCAGGAGTGACAGTCCAAGGATTTGGAGAATCTTCAGATATGGGGAAATTTCTTCACTGAGAGTGGTGAGCCTGTGGCATTCTCTCCCACATAAAGTGGTCAAGGCCAAAGCGTTGAATGTTTTTAAGGAGATAGATATAATTCTTAGGGCTAAAGGAATCAGGAATAGGGAGAACAGGGTACTGAGTTGGATGATCAACTGTGATCACATTGAATAGCAGAGCAGGCTTGAAGGGACGAATGGCCTAAGCCTCTAATTTTCTATGTTCTTGGCACTTGTGATTCTATGATGTTTGGATATTGTCAGTGATACATGGAGCAAGGAGGAGCTCAGCCAAGTTTCCCCTCACTGTTTGCTAGTGTACAGGGAAGCTGGGTATTCACAATGACAGTGAGCTTTAATGCAATCGTGGTCCCCATGGATGATGCTGAATGCACAAAGATTTGCATCCACACATTCCATTGTTTGCACTCCCTTCCGCCATCCCCCAAGTCGCTGGGCTATGCATAGATGCTACAATTTACTCTTGGGATATAGTAACCATGATAATGCATCAAACTCCAGTGTGGAGACTATAATTATTACTTATTGAATCCTGACTCCAAGCAATGCTTGGCTCAAGGCTTGTTTCTTCTTTTAATCTGTAACAGTTAACTTTGTTACTCTGTGTTTTCAAAGTTTCTTTTATGGGTATTATATTTTTAAGAGAATGGTAATCCCTAAACTTGTTCAACTTTATAGAAACTCAGGAGCAGGGGTAAGCCATTCAGCCCATTAAGATTGCTCTGCCATTCAATTAGGCAGTGAGCTCATACTATTTCCATATGCCCTAATGTTATTAGACTCCAAAGGTCTATAATAGAAACATAGAACACAGGTGCAGGAGTAAGCCATTTGCCCTTCGAGCCTGCACCACCATTCATTATGATCATGCAATCTTAGTATCCCATTCCCACCCTCCCCACCACACCCCCATACCCCTCGATCCCTTTAGCCACAAGGGCCACGTCCAGCTTCCTCTTGAATATATCTAATGAACAGGCCCCAACAGCTGCTTGTGGGAGAGAATTCCACAGGTTCACAACTGAATGAAGAAATTCTTCCCCATCTCAGTCCTGAATGGCGTGCCCCTTATTCTTACACTGTGACCGCTAGTTCTAGACTAGCCCAACATTGGGAACATTCTTCCTACACCTAGCCTGTCTAGTCCCATCAGGATTTTATACGTTTCTCTGAGATCCTCACCGTTCTAACTTCCAGCAAATGCATACCCAGTCGAACATGTCAGTCCAGCTGACCTGGGAATCGGCATCAGAGGAGCAGGAAGGCTGACTTTTCGGGCCTAGACCCTTATTCAGAAAAAAAAAATTATTTTCTGAAGAAGGGTCTAGGCCTGAAATGTCAGCCTTCCTGCTCCTCTGATGCTGCTTGGCCTGCTGCGTTCATCCAGCTCTACACCTTGTTATCTCAGATTCTCCAGCATCTGCAGTTCCTACTATCTCTGACCCGGGAATCAGTCTGGTGAACCTTTGCTGAATTCCCTCAATAGCCAGAATGTCCTTCCTCAGACTGGGAGACCATAACTGCACACAGTACTCAAGGGTGTGGCATCATTAAGGCCCTGTATAACTGCAGCAAGACATCCTTACTCCGATATTCAAATCCTCTCGCTATGAAGGCCAGCATGCCATTAGCTTTCCTAACTGCCTGCTGCACATCCATGCCAACCTTCAGTGACTGTTTCACAACGACACACAGGTCTCGTTGCACCTCACCTTTTCCTAAACTGCCACCATTCAGATAATAATCTGCCTTCCTGTTTTTGTGACCATAGTGGATAACTTTACATTTATCCACGTTATATTGCATTTGCCCATTCAGCCAGTCTGTCCAAGTCACTCTGCAGCCTCTTAGTATCCTCCTCACAGCCTGCATTGCCACCCAGCTTAGTGTCATCTGCAAATTTGGAAATATTACATTCAATTCCTTCATCCAAAACGTTAATGTATATTGTGAACAACTGAGATCCCAGCACTGAACCCTGCGGTACCCCACCTGTCACCGCCCGCCTCTCTGAAAAGGACCCGTTTATTCCAACACTCTGCTTCCTGTCTGCCAACCAGTTCTCTATCCATGTCAACACATTACCTCCGATACTATGCGCTTTGATTTTCCTTACTAATCTCTCGTGTGGAACTTTGTCAAAAGTCTTTTGAAAGTCCAGATACACAACATCCTCAAAAGATTCCGAAAGATTTGTCAAGCATGATTTCCCTTTAGTGAATCCATACTGACTAGGACTGATTCTGTCACTGCTTTCCAAATGTTCAGTTATTACATCATTAATAATTGACTCAAGCATTTTCCCCACCACTGATGTCAGGCTAATCAGCCTATAATTCCCCATTTTCTCTCTCCCTCCTTTTTTAGAGTGGAGTTACATTAGCTACCCTCCAGTCCATTGGAACTCTTCCAGAGTCAAACAGAATGCTGGAAAATGTTCACCAATGCATTCACTGTTTCTGGGGCCGCTTCCTTAAGTACTCTGGGATGCAGAGCATCAGGCCCTGGGGACTTATCAAGTTTTAATCCCATCAGTTTCCCCAGTACCATTTCCTGACTAATAAGGATTCCCTTCAGTTCCTTCTTCAGGCTTGACCCTCTGTCCTTTAGCATTTCCTGAAGATTATTTGTGTCCTCCTTAGTGAAGACAGATCCAAAATATTTGTTCAACCGGTCTGCCATCACTTTGTCTATTTTGAATTCACCAGATTCTAACTGCAAGGGACCTACATTTGTCTTCACCAGTTGTTTTCTCTTCACACATCTATAGAAGCTTTTGCAGTCAGTTTTTGTTTTCTGCAAGCTTAGTTTCATATTCTATTTTCCCTTTCCAAATTAAACCCTTTGTCCTCTTCTGAATTTTAATTCCTCCCAGTTCTTTGGTTTGCTGCTTTTCTGGCCAATTTACATGTCACCTGTTTGGCTTCAACACTGTTCCTGATTTTCCCTTTATTAGCCATGGTTGAGGCACCTTCCTTGTTTTACTTTTATGCCAGACAGATGTTTAGTTGTTGAAGTTCATCCATGTGGTTTTTAACACAATAGGCCATTGCCTATCCACCATCAACCCCTTAAGTGTCCTTGTTCAGTTTATCCAAGCCAATGCATACCTTGTCAAAGTTAGCTTTCTTTAAGTTCAGGATCCTAATGTTTTCTGTCTTGAATACGCTAAATGCTTGAACTTCCACAGCTCTTTGAGGTTAAACATTCCAAAAATTCATCACCCTCTGGAGAAATTTCTTCTCATTTCAGTCTTGATTAGTCTACACCTTATCCCAAGATTATGTCCCCTGTTCTAGAGTCACCAGTCTCAGGAGAAACATCTTGTCTACATCCATCCTATCATGCTGAGAGGATTTTGTAAGTTTTAATGAAGTCACCAACTCTGGAGAATACAGAACTAATTTCCCCAATCTCTCCTCTTCACACAATTCTACCAGCCCAAAGATTTAGTCTTGTGAACATCTGTTGTATTCCCTCTACGGCAAGTATATTCTCCTTAAATACGGAGACCAAAACTATACAATACACCGGGTGCAGTCTCACTAAAGCTCTACATAATTGCAGCAAGACTTCCTTATCCCTGAACTCAAATCTTCTTGAGATGAAGGCCAATATACCATTTGCCTTCCTAATTGCTCACTGTTCCTAAAGAATACAGAGACGGGAGGAATTAAGTACCAGCATCATCACTAAAGAAGTAGTAATAGACAAACTAATGGGCTAAAGGCAGAGAAGTCTCCTTGCCATGATGGCATGCATCCTCGGATCCTAAAAAAAGGCAGCTGCAGAAATATTGGATTAGTTGTAATATTCCAAAAATGCTTGAAGCTTCTTTGCATCTTCCTCAGTTTATGTTCCCATCTAGTTTAATGTATCAACAAATTTTAAAATATTGCTGTTCGTTCTCGTGTCCAAATTGTATAGACCATTCCCATCTGTGGATCTAGCACCGATCCTCATGGTAACCTACTCAGTGCTTTTATTCTATGAATGAGGAATGTTCTGTGACAGTCTTTACTCTGTTCTGTTTATTTGCTGTCACTACTGCTTTACAGTGATGACCTATAGTATGAGGGCTGGTGTCTTCTGCCTCAGTATTATAGAGGACACTGCAAGTGAGAACGCACCCATTGAGCTATTATTAGCCTTCATAACCAATGGGACAATGATGCTGGTTGTGACTCTCTCTCCGTTTTATTCTTTATGACCAGTACTTGAATCTGGTCCAGAGCAATCAAATGTAAACCCTTTTGGCAGTAAGGGTCTCCACACATTGTGCCCAACTCTTGGCAGGACCATAGCTAAGTACAAATTGATAAATTGCTATCTTACCCAAATGGAACAACAAATTAATACCTGGAGGCAGGTGAAAAAAATGGACATTTATAGTAGATGTGCTGGTTTGAGTTAGTTAGATTATAGAATCCTAAATCCCTACAGTGTGGAAGTAGGCCTTTCAGTCCCATCAAATCCACACTGACCCTCCAAAGAGCATCCCAGCCCCCTAACCTATCCCTGTAGCCCTACATTTCCCATGGCTAATCCACCTAACCTGCACATGTTCGAACTGTGGGAGAAAACTGTAATACCCGGAGGAAGCCCATGCAGAGAGTCGCCTGGCTGGAGTCGAACCCAGGTCCCTGGCACCATGAGGCAGCAGTGCTAGCCCCTGTGTTACCCTGGGTTGCCAAATCCTAAGGCAGAATAAAGAGACCTTCTATGCAGTCTGTGCTCCCATTTATGCTTCCAAAGCACATCTATAAATGAAGACAACCATGATTTACTCAACTAACCCAGACTGAGCATTTAGAAACAAAATCAGAAGTCTGGAAATACTCAGGTCGGATCCTATCTGTGGCGAAAGAGGAACATTTGACCTGACAAACCTGAACAGATGACTGTTTCCTCTTCTATGCAGGCTGTTAAACCTGCTACGTATTTGCTGCGTTTTTAGTTAAATGTGTTGCTATTGAACATGAAAAAGCCTGGTCAGAGTCAATGAGTTATTACCTAGGATGAAACATTGTGGTGACAGCATTTGTCTAATACAGGGCAAGTTATATAAAAATCTTCCCTGTACAAAAGATGTCCTGCTGCTGAAAAGTATGTGAGAAATGTGAATAACTGTCTGCAAAAAGTAATGATAAGAAAAATCTGCATGACTCCAGTTTGAGATCTGCCATTAACAATGTAAAATAGGAATTGAACACCTGAGACTTCAGTTTGCAAGTTTGATTTTCATTACAGTTCTGTATGCTAGCATATTGCTATTAAAATAACTTAAAACGATTGTAAGGAACAGTGTGCAACTTTAACAAAATCAGAAATTACTGAAGAATCTGAGCCGGTCTGGCAGCATTTGTGGAGACAAAGCAGAGTTAACGTTTTGGGTCCAGTGACCCTTTAGAATTGCATCCACAGATGTTGTCAGACCTGAGTTTTTCCAGCAACTTCTGATTTTGTTTCTGATTTCTAGCATCTGCAGTTCTTTTGGGTTTTCTTCGTTTAGCAAGTTTAATCCTGATTCCTTTCTTTTGAAACTGACGTAGGAGCACTACGAAGCTGTGATGCGACGCACCTTAGAACGGAGCCAGCGCTTGGAGCAAAGGCAAAAGAGATGGTCATGGGGAGGAGCTATAACAACTGAAAAGGAAAGCTCGAATGGTAAGTGTCACTTGCACTTGGGAATCAATCACCAGTCATAATGCCAGCCAGGTAGTATTTTTAAGCTATGTTCAGAAGGATGTTCATTCATCCATTTACATTAGCTTGTAGGAGTTTAACGTTATACTTCGGGGGGCGGAGCTATCACCAGCAGGAGTGTTGGGAATAATGCGCAATAGACAACATGTCATGAGGACTCTTTTGTAGAAGTTAATGAGAAATAACTGATCAGAGTGGTTTGGGTGAAGAATTAGGATCACTCTCTCAGCACTAATGAATCACAAGTGGTTGGGGGAGGCCAGTCCATCCCTGTTTGGAGAGTAGAGATCACAGACTGGGTTATGAAGCAGGTTAGAGAGATAGGTTGGGTATGGCGGGGGGAGGATGATAAGGGACTTCAAACCTGGACATACTTTTCAAACTCAGTGCGATGAGAGGTGAACTGGGTAGGGGTGGTGGACAGGGCAATGAACTTAGAATATTGGAAATGCTCAGGATACAAGGTGGAGTCTTCTCTATTCCAGGATTGTACCCTTAGCATCAGAGGCGTCCTGTAGTTTACATTAGCACAACATTCCAGAGATGACATAAACCGTCTGATAAAGTATTGCCAGGAACTTGGGACTACACAATGAACTGTCACAGTCCCCATTACACCGATAACCTTGAATTTCAACTTCCTGTATTAGCTGAAAAATGACACAAGGTTTCACATTTTAAGACATTTACTATAACAATGTCACACTGTTGCCTAAGCACAAATTTTGTAGGCCGCTTGTATAACACAGAATGGAATCTTCCCCCATTCTTCTTATTAGCCCAAATGATAGTGCATGTTTGATAGATTTATTTTACATTGACCTTTACATATGCATTCTATGATCCCTAAACCAAAAGTGTATAATAGAATCATAAAATTTTACACTACAGAATAGGCCATTTGAGTCTGTACCAGCTTCTGCAAGAGCTATCCAGCTAGTCCCATTCTCCAGCCCTATCTAACTTCCTTGCTGATAAGTTGAAATTATGGCCCCTGTTACTAAAAAAACAAACAAGTGGAAGCAGAATATCCTCCTTTACCCTGTTAAAATTGTTCATAATTTTGAGAACCTCAATAATTGCCATTCTTTTATCTTCTGAGCCTGGTAGCTTGCAATCTTTTAAACTGTCATTCGGTGTGGTTTATTTTCCCAGACACACTCACTTTCGCTCTCTTCTGCACTGTTACGATTCTGAGATTTCTCCAGTCTTGATTTAACTCCTTACAAATTAGGTCTTTTTCACTCTGAGCATGAGCTTCCACCCACATAGCAATATAGCAAATTGTTGACATTTTAGCCTCTAGCTGCAGTTCTAGACCCAAAAGAGGCAGTCTGTGATATTGTAGGAAAGTCTGTAATCTGATCTTTACAGTGGTGGTTTCTGCATGTATACCCATGACAATGTTACACAGCTCATGTGACTCACAATGTAGAAATGCTAACTAGTTGTCTCTGAGAAACCAAGTTTTCTTTTGCCTTGGAACAAACCAGACAGTTTCAAGCACAGCTACTTTTATCCCAACATTCTCAAAATTTCTGAGACTTCAGAGACTCTTGGTCTCTACAGTTAATCCTCAAGCTGCTGTCAGATGTTTTCTAACCGACCTGTTCAAATGTGCTATGACACATCTAGAATAAATAGGACTAGAACCTGGGCCTCCTGGTGCAGAGGTAGGGAGACTACCATTGTATGACAATGCTTGCAGGCTGCTGCCATTGTCACCAGCATAAATACCGTTCACCTCTTTCCCAGTAAAACAATCAGTGTCCTTTTGTCCTCTAACAAAGAAGGTATCCAGGCTTACTGTCAAGTAGACTTCAAAGCAAGTCACATACCCCTTTCCATTTTACCTTGAATCAAAGACCATTCCAAAACATAGTCTTGTATTGTAAACCTCATAACTTTAATATGAATGTCTTTGGATACCAGCTTGTAGCAGCTCCAAAAGGGACCTGTGCTGGTAAGGATATGTTTGTCTTGCTCCAGCCGTGGAATTCTCAAAGCAAGATGAAACTGAACACCTCTCGATAAATGTAGGTTCCCTAATGTGCAGTATAACATGCATAATGGTGGAGTTTGCAGAGTTTATTTTAATAAGATTGAGGTGGGGAGGTAGCTGAATGTGAGTGTATGGATCTAGTGTGGATGATGTTTTGGTGTGAACAGTGTTGCAGAAGTGAGATTTTGCAGAGATAACGTGACGTTGAATCAAAGACAAACAGGACCACAATTTCCAGCATTAATTCTGGGATATTCCCCTGGTTCAGTTCCTGTCATCATTAATCACCTTGTTTTTACTGTAACCGATATTTGTCTATTAATCTGTATTGATTTTGCCAAGTGATCATTTCTCTCTTGTTTAGGTGTTCCTGAACATTCCTTAACTCCACCTTTAAATTTGTCTGACTGCCCCCCTCCTTCCTCAGACTCCCAGGCTTCCACTGAAGATGGTTCTGGTTTGGAACTATGCTACCTGCTTGCTGAAATTAATGCATTAAAGATGAATATTAGTTAATGTTGCAAACTAACATTTTAAAAACTGGAAAAAGCAACTAATCTCCAGCTCTACCAGCATGTAATACTTGCTTTACTTTCCCCTGCGAATATTGGGTGTGGATGCATGCACTTGGTTTGTAAGGAAAGTTGTGAAGTGATATTTTATCCTGAAAATGTGTTACGCTAATGTCTGTTTAACCTAATAATTCAACAGGGGCTGCTTTATGATTTAGAGACTTTCTAAATGAGCTGAAGGTCAAGCTGCATTGAGTATTTATAAATTGAATTTAAGCCCACAATCTTTTGAAATGCAGAGATTGTATCTTTCCATTTTCATAGCCAGATGAATGTATTTAACTCCCGCTAATGGTGTTTTAACAGTGGTGTGGTACAATGGATTGAGGGTGCCACATATTGGAACACTTCTCCTTGTGCATCATTTTCAATCCAAGCTTAACTGTCCTTTCCCTCAGGCTCCAATGTGAAATGAGTTTGGGTTTGCTTGATCTGGGTCATGAGAAGTACAAGACAGCCTGAACTGGAAGTGTTGTGAGCCAATGGTAATTAGATTTTTGAAGTTGTATTGGATTTCAAGTTGACTTCATTGTAAAACTAGAGCACAGTATCAGCAGTGTGCACCTACTGCCACCACTGAACAGCGTTCTTGTTCCGCTGCCCGATACAGGCTGAGCACAAAATTCAGCAGGACATAGCAACTTCACTATTTTGCTCAAACAGGAAATGCCACACTGAACAGGCTGAAGTCATAATTGAACTAATTTGTTCCAATTTATGTTGAAAGTTTTTTTAATTTCCATTGTTTACTAACATTTTGATTTTGAGGATTTTCAAACTCTGAAACTCCAGACCAAGCCAAGAACATTCTTCTCGTCCTTTTCTAATAAAGTTCAACAAATTGATGTACGTTCTCTCACCCAGTATTTACTTTCAGGATAAAATAAAGCTAAGATATGCATGGTGTAAACGGCTGGTCAAGACAGTTACCAGTGCTGTACCTGGACTCGTGCCTCAAAGATGTTGAGTTTTATTTTCTTCCTGCAGCTGTAGATAAACGTTCTACATCCACCACCAACCTCACGAAACAGGGACAGCCAGACATAAGCAGGCGTCTGTCTTCATCTTCAACAGCACTTCTAAACTCTCCTGACAAAAGTAAGTGGGCTATTCCTGGATTGTGCACATGCTGCCGTGCTAGTTTTGTTCTAGATTTTAAACTTCAAAGTATTGTGTTGCTCTTCAGCAGATGGCCATCCTCTAATTGACGTATGTGCCTTCACACCAAGTTGCAGCGATAAACAATGGTAAACTGTTATCTCTTAAAGCTAGGGTGACTATTTAAATCAGAATAAGTGATTGCAAATTACTGATCCCTTGCTTGGGTTGAACGGACCACCATTAAGACTTGCATCTTGCTATCCCTCGCTCACACATTGTTTGCATGAATAAATGTGAGATCAGATGAATCTGTCTGTGAAGCTGGTTGCTGAATGCAGTCAGCTTCAGATGTTTAAGAAGGGCATGAATCTCCAAAATTGCTTCCCCGATAGGCTGTGCAAGTCAGTAATGATTGGTCTGTTACCTTTATCTCAGTCCTGATCTTCCCAGATCATTTTCTGAAACTACCAGCTGCTGTGGCATTGACCAATGTGTATTGGCTCTCAATCTAAGAGGAGAAATGTGATTCATCACTCTTTATCATGTCTTGAAAATAGATCAGTTCTGTGAACTATCCTGATGTGATTGTAAATCGCAGAAATGGTCACCACAGTGATTTCAGTAAAATGGTCCAGATACTTGGGTCTTTGCTACTGTTGTGCAGACCTCCCTTTTTTAATGTTTCTGAATTGCAGAACTCAACTGGAGAATCTTTCCATGGATGGCTTTAAAATGCTTTACTATACGTAATTTCATCATATTTTAGAATGGTTACAGTAACAGGATAAGTTTCTCCTGCTTTGCCATCAGTGCCTCATGATCGTGAAGCCTATTGCAATCTCCACTCTACCTTCTGTCCTCTAAAGACAATATCCTCAATTTCTCCAATCTAACTTCTGAACTGAAATTTGTTTTCCCTCGAACCATAATTGTCGATCTTTTGTGCACTATATCCAAGGCCATGCCATCCTTCCTAAAGTGCAGTACCAGAACCGCTTGCAGTACTCTAGTTGAGGCCAAACCATGGTTTTAAAAAGTTCATTGTAACTTCCTTGCTTTTGGAGTCTATTTATTCACCCAGGGTGCCATATATCTTTTTATCCCTTTTCTCCAACTGTCTTGCCACCTCCGGTACATCTCAGCTGGTCTGGGTGGCTTGTCAAGTCTAAGTACTAACAACCTCTACCACCACCAGTTTATCAAATTTGTACCCCATGCAGTCCTTTGACTGCATACTCCTTCACTCTGACTTCTTCCATGGTAAAGTCAGGTATAAAGTATTCATTTTATACCTCACCATGCCTCTTGCCTCCAAGCAATCACAAGGGTTTTTTTTGAGAAAGCATCGGTTATCTTTGGATAGACTCATTACTTTTAAAGCTGAAGAGTTCCCCTTTTATTCACAGCGATTCAGGCAAATTGTTTTCATTTGTAAAAGCTGAGCTTGAATCTCTTCTGTTTTTCATCATGCCTTCCCAGCCCTTGCACAGAAAAATGAAATGCTGTCATTTCAGTATGAGGAGTGCGAAAGTGTGTGAGCACTTGAAGACCCCAGGAGAACTTGAAAAATGAAGTTCTGTTTGTGTAGTACATTTCAGTTTCTAATGAATGCTCCCTTTTATCTCTTTCTTGTGTGATTTATTAGCTGTAGAACAAAGAACAGTACAGCACGGGAACAGGCTCTTTGGCCCACCAAGAGTATGGCAACACACGATACTTTTTTAAACTAAGAACCTTTTGCCTCTATGTAGTGCATATCCCTCTATTCCTTGCCTATTCCGATATGTGTCAAAATGCCTCTTAAACGTTGGTATTGTATCCGCCTCCACCACCACCTCTGCTAGCACATTCCAGGTACTTACCATCCTCTGTGTAAACAAAAAAAAACCTGCCTCTCCCATCTCCTTTAAACTTCCCCTTTTCCTTAAACCTGTGTGCCCTAGTAGTTGATATTTTTACCCTGGGGGAAACAACTTTGACTATCCATGCCATTTATAATTTTGTACAAAGCCATGCTGAGTGTCGCTAATAAGTCCATGTTTTTCCGAATGTGGGTAAAAATCTTCATCATTTAACTGCAGTTACTGTTTGCCTTGCTTTTCATCATGTTTCACCTTTTCAAATGTTGGGACTGAGTGGCTTATAAAATCATGGTGCTGAACCTAATCAGAAAGACAGGTTTGAAACCTTCTTGCCAATCTTTTGCACATCCTTCACTTTCTTTGAGAACTGAACTAACTCCGAGTCCTGGGACTGAGCAAATGTGTGGGCTAGTGACTTACTCTCCTTTTAGCCCACACTAGCTCATCGTTAATCTGATGGTTTTTCACAAATACTATTAACTGCTGCTTAAAGATTGAGCTGGAAATCTTTTGACAATTGATTGGGGAAAGTACTTCATGATGTGGCAGACTCATCATATTGTTCTGTAAACCAGATTGTGACTATAAACAGAAGTAGTTCTATTCAGAATTAATGATGATCTCCTTCCTGGTCATGTTTTTGAAGTGCTATAACAAAAATGAGGATCGATGAAGGCCATTTGCCTTGGTAAGTGAATCCCTAATGAGGTCTTCATTATCCATCTCACCTAACTGCTAAAGACCATTCGATCCTCTGGCAAGTTCCAAGCTTACCTACCAGAAGCAGAGCAGTCACTACCCAGATACCTAGATTGGCTTACTTGAGTATACAATGTAGATTGACAAATCAGTGTATTGCTGAGGGAGCCACCGCACTGTCGGAGGGTCAGGGCTGAGGGAGCCGCCGTACTGTCGGAGGGTCAGTCCTTCAATCACTGCTTGGCGCTTCAATGTGTCTCAATGCGCTGTATCCCTCTTGTGATGTGATCAGTTAGCAAACACCTTTAATCACAGCAAGTACCAGGCAACAGCAAAATCTGAGCAACCTAAGGAAAGAGACTTTGTATTTATAGAGCACCTGCCATGGTTTCAGAATGTCCCAAAGCACTTGCAGCTGCTGAAGTACTTTTCATGTGTTGCCACTGCTGTTGTGTGGATATAACCATTTTAAACAAGATGTTTCTGCAGCTGCTGAGTCTCGAACCTGGGAACCTAATCTCCGGATAAGGGTTTGAGCCATTTCAGATGAGATGTGAAGTAATTTCTTCTCCGTACTGACATTCCAACGCTGTGACACTCTCTTGGTACTGACCTTCTGACTGGCACCCACTCAGTGGTATACTTTTTTTTCTCTCTTGTAGGCTGTGGGCCTTTGAAATTAGTGGCTTGTTTGTCTGTTTTCCAAATTTTACCCTTTGGTGGGAACTGAACATGGTTCCCCAGAAGGTTATGTGGGTCTCTGGGTTACTAGTCTGGTGATAATACACAATTGACACTCCTCAGGAAGGCAATGTAAATTTTGTGTTGAGTTTACTGGAGTGGGGCTTTAAACCACAATCTACTGATTCAGGTTGAAAGAGCAACCCACTGAGTCATAGCTGCCACTTTTTCTGGTACTAAAGTGAAATGGGATCGCATGGATTTAAGCTTTTAGTTCTATTTCCTAGGTTGTCATTCATTAATCACTTGCCTTCAATCAATTAACAGAAATTGAATTTGATTTTTAGGTGCGTCTTTGAAGAAAAGAAGTGCTTCATTAAACAGATTGGGTAGTAAAACCTCTCAGCCAGAACAGAGTGTGTCCCAGGTGGAGCAAGCAGGTGCAGGAAATGCTTTCTAGCTATCTTGTGTAATTGTGAATGTTTAATTCCACCTTTTTAAGAAAAATTGGGCTGCCTTGCAGTCATTTTCTCCATCAGAGAATTATTTCAATCACACTGTTGTGTGTTTTTAGTTTAAAGCCTGATATTGAAAGAGAATTTAGCAGTTTTGAAATTTTGGATGTGAGCCTGAAGGGGGTGGAGGTGGGTTTGTAGGCAGCTTTTGTTGTTGACGGTGTTGTGGGAATAATGAAACAATGCTGTTGATTCTTAGGCACAGCAGATAAGAGGAGAAGCTCTTCGTTGAATAGATTGGCTAGCAACTCTCGTCCTTCATCTCAAACAGACAAGAAAGAAGATCTGCAAGGTGGCTGTCAGTTTGCATCAGACAGTTCCTCTGTAACATGATATAAATATTCAATGAATATTGAATGTATTTGACTTGATCCCATATTAATACTTCTACTTTGATTTGTATTGTGCTGGGTCTCAAAATCGCACCAGTTGAAGCACAGAATGTCTTGCTGATTTGATTGTATTCATTCCTTCTCATTGGCAAACAAGCCCAAGCGTTTACTTTTTACGAATTATTTGTGGTGACCGTATCAAATGACCTATGGTAGTCTGATCTGTCCAGCCCCTAGCTTCACCTGTGCAAATTTTTAAACCTGTTGCACCCTGTTTGTGATTAACTGCCTTCAGTTTAGAAATTGTTTCAATTGTGAAGTCTGCTTGCTGATTGTGTTCATCTAACATTAACCCTCGAATTCACTAACAGAACTTTCTAAACAGAAGGATGACCTAAACCTCTCAATATTTTCTGTTTGTAAGGCTTACATCGGCTGTGTCTCTCTAATGTAACTTTCCCAGTTTGTTAATACAGGCGCGGTTGTACAGAGAGTTGCTGCTATCCCCTGGCTACGTTACACTGTTTAATCAGAATAGACTGTGACAGTATGGTATTCATTGTAGGTTATTTCCTCATGCGTCCACCTGCTAACAAGCAAGTTACTGTGCCCAAAAGCAGCGGGCCATTTGTTTGCTCATGCTGACGTGTTAATTACACCTGAGTTTACCAGTATTCTGTTTAAATGCACCTTGCTTGTTTTGAAGTTGACAGACTTCTGCTTACTTATTAATGGCCAGGAGTGGATTTTTGGGGATGCACCATGCCTTTGTTATTACCACGAGTTGAATGTTATTTGCTCCCAGTTATCAATTGGTTGGCATGGTGAAGTTTTCGTTCTAATTTTTAACCCTTTCTTTTCCATAAGCATTCGCTAACTTAACACGTTCTTTTCATAATTTGTTTTAACCCTTCTCCCTTCCTGTTTGCAACCCACATCCCCTTCCTCCTCACTCGAAACCATGTTGACTCCCTTTTTGATTTATTCCTGTCCCTCAGTTCGGCGTTCCCAGAACAGTCCCCCGGAGAGTAACATAATCAGCCGTCTGCTAACCCCCACACAGTCCTCTTTAGCTAGGAGCAAGAGTGCTGCTGCTATATCAGAAGCTGGACAAAGTTCTGCAGGTAATTCTCTTCACTAAAGACAACCTTTCTAAAAGCCATATATTTATTGAGGGTGATTGCATTAAACGCTTTGCCTGCACACTGACCTTGTGGTTACACACGTTCTTGGCTGCTCTCTGCTAATGTGGCAAAGTATATTTATTCAACTCCAGGACCAACAAGCTCTCGCTAACTGGGGCATCAGCTCATTCCTGATGGCGAATGGTGAAAGTGAACTTAATTATTGAATGTATTCAAGAGGCGGCTGACATGTAACACTTGGGGCAAATGGGATCAAAGGTTATAGGGAGAAAGTAGGATTAGGCTATTGAGTTGGACAATCAGCCACGATCGTGATGAATCTGGAGCCGGCTCAAAGGGCTGAATGACCTCTTTCCACTCCTATCTGCTATGTTTCTATGTTAATCAGTTCTCAACTTGCTTACCAGGTCTAATAAAGCCCGGAGACACACAAGATCCCACATTGGGCTCAGCGACTTGTTGGGGAGATATAGGAAACTCTGAGGCGCTCCCCCCCACCTCTAAGTGAGGGATGGGACTGATGGCGAGTGTGGTGAGGGGCTGGGAGTCAGCGGGGTAGAGGGGTGGGGTCCGGAGCTTTGCAGTACATCCACTCAATCTTCTTTAACACTAGTTGTTACTTCAAACAACTAATAATTTTAATTAAACGTGATTTCTCTATCCAATAGTTTGTCATTCCTCAGATTTTAATAGTTTGAAAGATCATCAGGAGAGGCGATGGCCTTATGGTATTATTGTTAGAATATTAATCCAGAGAACCAGATAACATCCGGAGAATGTCCTTCCAATCTCACCAAGGAAGATGGTGAAATTTGAATTCAATCTTTTTTTTTAAAAATGTCTGGAATTGAGGGTCTAATGATGACCGTGAATCCGTTGTCAATTGTCGGTAAAACCCATCTGATTCACTAATGTCCTTTTAGAGAACGAAACTGCTGTCATTACCTAGTCTGGACTACATGTGACTCCAGGGCCACAGCAATGTGGTTGACTGTTAAACTGCCCTCTGGGCAATAAATATTGGTCTAGCCAGTGATGTCCTCATCCATGAATTAAGTTTTTAAAAAAAAGTATTATATCGAATGTAGCACAGATAATAATATTGAGATTATTGAAGGTTAGATTTAGAGAGATATCCCAAAAAGACACATCATATCCCAGGATTACAATATCTGTAATAGTTGTTCGTAATGTCTTGTGTTTATCCAGCTTCAGAATGTTAACCTTCTTGCTCCCTGTTACAGATCCTGATTGACATGCCGTGTATTTCCTGCATTCTGTTTTAGTTTCAGATTTCCAGTATTTGCAGTCTTTTTGTTTCTTTTAGATGAGGTTAATATGCAGTCGATATGAAAAATAGAAGATGAGAAACAGCACCATGTTTTTGAATTGTATTTTAGCATTGTATTTCGGGCTTTTGTAAGTTGGTACAAACTCAGAGCTTGAACCTTCTGAGATGTTTGATTCCAGCATGTCTTGAGTAACGCATGACATCAGCTCAAACCCTGGAATAACTGACCAACCCAGAGGTTGCTTAATTCCCCGCCTCTGCTAGATGTACCAGTCAAAAGACTACTTCAATCTCCAATTTTCAAACACCGTTTTGCTGCATCTCTAATCTGATCACTTTTACTGCCCTCGTTTCCCTTTTTTCTCTCTAGCCTTTCTTGTTTTCAGATCAGAAAGAGTTCTGGTTAATCTAATGAAATTGTTCTAACCTTTTTATGCATTTTCTAAATTTTAACTTCAATATTATGTTAAAATGATTTCTTTATAAATCCTGGCCATTGAAAAGGAAGGAGCAGCCACCAGAACCCCAGGCTTTCTTTATTCAAGAGCCTGACATTTGATGTGATAATTGATGTTTTTGTTGTACAGGTCAATCAGAAACACAAACCTCAGGCTGCTGTGTAATTTTCTCACACTCTCCTGGTTCCCCATCATTATATCTCTCCACCTCTTTCCCCACGTTTATCTGCAATAGAGTAACAGGAACTAAGATGAGAATATTGTGAATTGCTTCTTTCAAATATACAGGTTTTACTCAAATTCATGTGTAGGTTTGAGTGTTTTGGTTGCTATTAATCACTTGGTACAGTGAATGTAGATATCAGTATGAAAATTAACAACTGATAATGCAAGAATACTCAGCAAGTCAGGCAGTAACTTTGAGAGAAGTTGAGTTAATGTCTCAGGTCTATAACATTTTCATCAGAATGAAAGTCTGGCACAAGCTTATCGACCTGACGCATTAACTTTGTTTCTCCCACTATGTATGCTCCCTGACCTACTGAGTACCTGGATTTTCTGTTTTCAGTTCACATTTCCAGCTTTTGTATCTGTGTTAAGTCATTCATTACTTTTGAACTGTTCAGTATAACTAAACATTTGGAAAAATTGCTTTATTTTGCCTAGACTGTCCCAAGCTCTGATCTAGGTAGATAGGAAGAGGTGTTTAACTGTTGGGGAATTGGTGAAAATCTGAAAAAGAGATGCATTTTTGTTGAAAATTGGAGTCCTTTCAAATAACAGTTTATTTTAATGTTCTGACAAGTTGTTGCAAATTTTCATTTGATGTTCAGCTCCTTATTTAGTTTTCATTGATCTGAAATCTCTCCATTTTGCTGCTTTTTACCGTCTACAGCATATTTTGTAAGTCCTCTGTTTTGCTATGGAGTTTTATATAATCATTGCACCTGGCAGCTGAATGCTCAGCCTGACTGGAGCATCACCATGTCTGCTGCATGGAACCCAGTGCTTTTCCCATTGCTCTTTGTATTTTTAATCATTTAACTTCTTACAAAATGTGTTCCATTTTTGGGCTGGGGAATGATGTTTGGAGTACAGATATCCTCACAGGACCATGTGTCACTGTACGGAGGATTGCATTTAAAGGGAAACAAATAGGAGCGGCACACAGGGTGCATGAGCTCGGCTAGTAGCTTCAATAACTGTCCACTTGTCATAAAATCACTGCTATGTTCATGTTTCTCGCTCAATTATAGTATTGTCCTGTGGTTTAGTGCTTATTTAACTTACTGTATACAGATGGCACAAATCTTTTTGGCAGTTGAAAGTCAATTCTATTAATTCCATTTTTACTTTGTTTCTTCACCTTAATTACTAACCATAGCATGGTGATGGTATCCATTAATCAAGTGTGGCGGTCTGCACTCTGCTATTCATTCGTGGCCCTAACATGCACCATTTCTCTTTTTCTCTCTTTATTTTCTTGCTTTGCACTTTTCTTGCTTTCCTATTTCAAATTCTAACCTTGTAGAGTCTCATCTCTGTCCTCGTTCAGCTTCAGCTAGACCCATCAACTCCCCCGTCAACCCCCCAAACAAGCCTCTGCGTAGCCGCAGCACTGACCGACAGAACCCAGTGCCTGAAGCCTCTGCCAAAGACACTACGTCAGTCGAAGCCTCTCAGGTTAGTGGAAGGAGGGGACTTCTGTTGCATTTGTTTGGAAATCCTTTACTTGACTATCTGTCTGTTGTACCCATGTTTACATTGAATCTCTAGTGTGCTGTTATTGTTCATTAATCCATTGGCTACCTTGGCCAAGGGTTTTTTAAACCCCAATTAGGATGGTAGATGGGGCCTGGTTTAATCTTTCAATGATGACTTTTCCAATAATACAGCACTCCCTCGTGTTCTGTTCTGAAGTATCAGCCTGGAATAGAGAGTAAAATTTGAACCTATCACCTTCTGAATCGGAGCAGAAATTGCTGCTATTGAGCCACAACTGACATCTAATACATGCTGTGTTTTTTATAAATTCAGTCACAAGATGTTGACGTCACTGGCTGGGCCAGCATTTATTACTCATCCCTAGTTGCCCTTGAGAAGGTGGTGGTGAACTACCTTCTTGATCTGCTGCAGTCCATGTGCTGTAATGATACCCATTATGCTGGTAGGGAGGATGTTGACCCACTAAATACCTTTCTATCTAGAAAATTGTGTCATTGAGTGCAGTAACGTAATGAACTTGTGATTGAACTAGCAATCCAGGGACCTTGATGAATGATCCCAAGATTCAAGTTAAAATCTTAGTGGAAGTTGCAGAGTTTAATTTAATTAACTACTTTAGACTGGAATTTAAAAGTTTAGAATCTCACAATCAATACTGTCAAGTATGAAATGATTGGTTTGTAAAAGTGGTGATTAAAGTAGTGATCAGAGGAATGTTAATTAGATAGACTTCCAGAAGGCATTTAATAAAGTCCTTCATGAGACACTGATGACTAAAGTTCAAGCCTTGGAAATGAAGATAAATTGCTGACTTAGTGACAAAATTGGCTGAGTGACAGAAAACAGAGAAAGGCGAGTGAAGAGACACTTGAATTATCAAACTGGACCTCAGCATTTGACCATATTTGCTAATGACTCAGATGGAACAAAAACTCAATATCTGAATGTATCAACGATACACAGATAAAAACAGTATTGTAAGCAGTCTCAGTGGAAGCATAAGCTACAAAGAAGCATTGCTTGAATGAATGAGTGGGGTCTGACATTGTAGATTTCTGTTATCCAAAAAATTTGGGATATGGGGCAAATGAGGAGTTTGGTCACAGATCAGCCAAATCTTTTTAATTGACAGAATAAGTTGGTAGGGCCAAATGGCCAGGTTTTGTTCGTTGGCAAACCCACCAGATTCACTAATATGTTTTAGAGAAGGAAACCTGTCCTTTTCCTCCATCAATGTAGTCCACTATTAACTGGAATGGTCTAGCAAGCCACTTAGCAGTTTTGTATGCCCAAGCTTGCATCAGTTCAAGAAGGCAGGTCAACATCACCTACTCAAGGAAGTTGGGAATGGGCAGTCAGTGCTGGCCTTGCTACTGTCACTTGTGTCCATGAATAAAAACAAAATTTCCAATTCAAATTTTACATTCCCTTTTCAAATCCCAGGACCACATCATACTGAAATGCTAAGGTGGCTGATTTCCTGCGGTAGGTAGTGTTAGTCAAAGTATGATGTAACAGAGGTGATGTATTCTTTGGGTACAGCAAAGAAACATGGAGTCATGGCAGACAGGCAGTCTCATTATTAAGCCTGTGTTAATGATGGTTAGTAGAGTGTGCACGTCATTGGTTGCAGGAAACTCACAAGGGAGTAACTAATGTAAATCCCACGTAAACCTGTGCGGTTGTGCAGATGGGTGCACATCCAGCCGGGGGTCTGCTTGCAATTATATGTCTATTATGCGAGCAGTTTTACCTTCTCTTCACCTACAGTCAGAGACTGGACTGAGGTTGAGTAAGCATTCTCCAATTTAGTGGCTAAGAGCTTCTAATTCCGACCATTCTGTCCAGAAACATTGAGATGGCCAGTGATGGAAATCATACTCGAGGCAAAGCATATTATCTAAGGCAGAAAGCCCAAACTGCACCTGAACTGTACAAGTAATATCCAATCACAGCTGTACTGATGGGAAATAATATGATGTGAAATGGAATAGCATCTACTAATGTAAATGCCCATATAATCCTGACTGCAGCAATATATAATGAAGAGTGCATGGTAGATGGTTAAGCACCAAATGGATGGAATGTATAATTGAATGGTAAATTTGATATTGTAGTCATGAAATGTTGTTTCACTGATATGAACTTCTGGGGTTGTAGGGAAGGGCACTGATAAGCCATTTAATGTAGTGCTGATGGGCTTATTTGATTTGTATAAACAGAAACCAGTCAAGGAAAAACGTCCTTCATCTCCTGCTTCGTCAAACCGTAAACGCTCCCCCTCACCGATTTTAGCAAAGAGACCCCCATCGCCGTCGGGCTCAGGGGCTCGGAGACCCCCATCGC
>NC_063345.1:943391-945887 GCF_021869965.1 Rhincodon typus | reverse complement strand
GGGCTCGGAGACCCCCATCACCGTCGGGCTCAGGGGCTCGGAGACCCCCATCACCCTCAAGCTCGGTGACCAAGAGATCAACATCACCTTCAACAATCAAGTAATGCAATAGATATTTCTAAATGATTTTGTAAAACCATGAATGTAGTAACTGATGCTTACCCTGGGAGAGCTATGGAAGAAGTATAGATCAGTAATGATCAAATTAGACAGTGAAACAAGCTAGGAGAGGCTGAATGGCCTCCTGGTGCTGTCTTCAGCTGTAGTATTTATAGAAGAAGTTTCTTTTGGATTTATATAAACCTGATGATAGAATCTTTGCAAAAATGCTGCAACGCAAGCAGAAGTATGCAGCATTCTTCAAGTGTTCACCCTAATTGGTTATAGGAGTTGGGAGGGTCATGTTGCAGCTGTACAGGACATTGGTTAGGACACTTTTGGAATACTGTATTCAATTCTGGTCTCCCTGCTACAGGAAAGATGTTATGAAACTTGAAATGGTTCAGAAAAGATTTACGAGGATTTTCTGAAGAAGGGTCTAGGCCCGAAACGTCAGCCTTCCTGCTCCTCTGATGCTGCTTGGCCTGCTGTGTTCATCCAGCTCTGCACCTTGTTATCTTACAAGGATGTTGCCAGGGTTGGAGGGTTTGAACTATAGGGAGAGACTGAATAGGCTGGATCTACTTTCCCTGGAGCATGAAAGCTGAGGGTAACCTTTATAAAGTTTACAATTTCATGAGGGGCATGGATAGCGTGAATAGACAAGGTCTTTTACCCAGGGTAGAAGAGTCCAAAATTATAGGGCATAGGTTTAAGGTGAGAAGGGAAAGATTTAAGTGGGACCTAAGGAAAAACTTTTTTATGCAGAGGGTGGTGCGTGTATGGAATGAGATGCCAGAGGAAGTGGTGGAAGCTGGTATAGTTAAAACATTTAAAAGGCATCTGGATGGGTATATGAAGAGGAAGGGTTTAGGGGATATGGGCCAGATTCTGGCAAAAGGGACTAGATTAATGTCGAATATCTGGTCAGTATAGACGAGTTGGACCGAAGGGTTTGTTTTTGTGCTGTACGTCTCTGACTCCGTGTCCGAATTGAGAGTGTGTGGAGATCGCAGTGGGAACCTGGTATGTGATGCTGTGTTTTTATTTCCCCTTCTAGAGTCATCTGTTGTACTCTTCTTTGCATCTCCCTCACCCTCTGTCCATCATTCCCACCTTTTCCCCCAGTCTGTTCTCATCTTTCTTGAAGGTGTTACTTTGACCAAAGTCTCTGATCATCAGAGCTTTTGCCAGTTTTACTAGAAAATGTGTTTTCTCAACTCTGATTTTTAAAGCAGGTTAACAAGTTGTTTAGTCCCTGGGGTTTATCTAATCGAGTTTCTTTGCTCCCTAGTGTACTGCTTTTACTGAAACTCAGTTGGTTTAGTAAATGAAATGTGCAAGTAGTGACTTGCATAGAGATAAGCCATTGAAATCATTGGGCATAGGTTGCCCTCAGGCACTGTTGCTTAGGTTTAGAATGTTGAAAATTGGTCATTACCTAATACTCAGCTGCCATTCAGTACCAAAAGTTGTGAGGGAGGTTGGTGTTTAACTGCAACATTATCTCCTTTACAGTGACTGAAATCAACAGAGGTTGGACTAAATCATCCTAATACAACTCTGAATGTTTCCTATAGATAACAAGGTGTAGAGCTGGATGAACACAGCAGGCCAGGCAGCATCAGAGGAGCAGGAAAGCTGACGTTTTGGGTCTGGACCCTTCTTCAGAAATGGGGGAGGGGAAGGGGACTCTGAAATAAATAGGGAGGGAGGGAGGCGATGATAGAAGGTGGATAGAGGAGCAGGTAGGTGGAGAGAAGACGGACAGGTCAAGGAGGCGGGGATGGAGCCAGTACAGGTGAGTGTAGGTAGGGAGTTGGGATGGGGATTGGTCAGTGGGGAGGGAGGGGCGGATAGGTGGGAGGGAAGACGGACAGGTCAAGGAGGCGGGGGCGAGATGTGCTGGTCTTGGGATGAGGTCGGGGGTGGGGACCTGCCCATCTCGACCCTGCTTCCTTGACCTGTCTGTCTTTTCTCCCACCTATTGGCCGCTCCTACCTCACTGACCAAACCCCACCCCCACTTCCTACCTACTAGCCTCA
This sequence comes from Rhincodon typus, assembly GCF_021869965.1. Taxonomy (NCBI): domain Eukaryota; kingdom Metazoa; phylum Chordata; class Chondrichthyes; order Orectolobiformes; family Rhincodontidae; genus Rhincodon; species Rhincodon typus. The sequence continues at coordinate 943,743 of NC_063345.1, read as the reverse complement.
TCCCCGCCTCCTTGACCTGCCCGTCTTCCCTCTCACCTACCCACCCCTCCCTCCTCACTGACCAACCTCCATCCCAACTCCCTCCCTACACTCACCTGTACTGGCTTCATCCCCACCTCCTTGACCTATCCATCTTCACTCCACCTATCTGCTCCTCTATCCACCTTCCATCATCGCCACCCCCTCTCTCTGTTTATTTCAGAGTCCCCTTCCCCTCCCCCATTTCTGAAGAAGGGTCCAGACCCGAAACGTCAGCTTTCCTGCTCCTCTGATGCTGCTTGGCCTGCTGTGTTCATCCAGCTCTACACCTTGTTATCTCAGAGTCCAGCATCGGCAGTTCCTACTATCTCTG
>NC_063345.1:939551-942891 GCF_021869965.1 Rhincodon typus | reverse complement strand
TTTCCTGCACCTCCGCCCTCACAGCCCCTCCCCGCAACAAAAACAAAGACAGAATCCCTCTTGTCCTCGCGTATCACCCCACAAACCTTCAATGTATCATTATCCGGCACCTGCAATCCAACCCTACAACCAAAGATATATTTCCCTCCCCACCCCTACCTGCTTTCTGTAGGGAGCGCGCTCTCCATGACTCCCTTGTCCACTCCACACTCCCCACTAGCCCCACCACCTTTCCCTGCAACCGCAGGAAGTGCTACACCTGCCCCTACACTTCTCCCTTTACCTCCATCCAAGACACCAAACAAACCTTTCACATCAGACATGGTTTTACCAACACATCTGTCAATGTGGTCTACCGCATCCACTGCTCCCGATGTGGCCTCCTCTACATTGGTGGGACCAAGCGGAGGCTTGGAGACTGCTTTGTAGAGCACCTGCGTTCTGCTCGCGACAAATGACAACACCTTCCAGTCGACTTCTTTCAACTCCCCCTCCCACTCCCTGGGCAACATGTCCATCCTGGGCCTCCTTCAGTGTCACAACGACGCCACCTGGAAACTGGAGGAGCAGCACCTCATATTCCAACTTGGCAGCCTACAACCCAATGGTCTCAATGTGGACTTTACCAGTTTGAAAAATCCACACTGTGTTAGCAAATGGAGGGATATGGATGATGTACAGGCAATTGAGATTTGTTTAGAATGGCATGATCCGCCCAGATGTTGTGGGTCGAATGGCCTATTCCAATGTTGTACTGTTCTATGTTCAGGGGGATGTGGGCATTGCTAGCTGATCAGCATTTATTGCTTGTCCATAGGGGCCCTTGAGGACGGTGGTCAGCACAGGCATAGTAGTCCAAAGGGCTTATTCCTCTGCTGTACTATTCTTATATTTTTTGAATTCTTAAATCTTTCTTGCAGTATTGATCTCTTATGTATCAGCCAATGCAGTCAGTGCTTTTCCTTCCATTTTTTTTCCTCCTTAACAGGAAACACACGAGATCCTAAACCCCCAATGAATGCAATGCTGACATATTCACTGCTGTTTCTCATGTCTTATACACAAGACTGGTTAATATAGATACGAAGGGACACAGCATAATTGTAAAACAAGATGTGGCACAGAGATATACATTTCGATCACTTGTAAAATTTGGCCTATAGAAACTGCACCAGAATTGCTGCCTCAAAATCTGCAAAGCTTTCTATACATCAGACTATGTTGTGAACTCACACATCCTGTAAAATGTACAGAGGTAATCCCCTTAGGTAAGACAGCTGTTAAATCTTTCAGTCAATACTTTGCTGACATGGATGTTGAAGCTAACATTTCAAAAGATAAAATCTGACACAGAATATTAAACATTCAGAAACTAGGAGACACCAGGTTGATTAAAGTGAGAATAATCCAATCATTGCCGTTTGGAAGTGAGAATGCAACATTTGAATAAAGTAAAACAGTACGCTTGCGTGTCCATAACACTCAGGCAGTTTCTGGCAACTCCAAATACAGCTCTAGAAAAATGAAGTCTGGTTAATGTCCCAAGATTCAGCACAAAATCTAAACCCTCTACAACCACATCAACAACCAAATCATTCTCCTCCTCAACATCATTGCCCCAACAGAATTTCTACTATTGACTTTACATTCTGATTAACACTTTTACTTCCTGCACTTTTCTTTCAAAAATAAAACTTCATTCATTGCTGGTTCGAGTGTATTTGTGATGAATGGTAATCATTCATAGCTGTCTGTAGGGTCTTGCTCATTAAGTGAGACAGCACAGGAGGGCACCATTTCCCTGATATCCCTGTGCCAATTAATCCCACACAGCTACTCCTTCCAAGTAAATTTCCTCCTTTCAGAACATTGCCCTTCTGAAGTTTATTTACAAATCTTCTCAGACAGCACATTCCAGTCACACTAAAGTGTTTTTAAAAAAAAACAATTCTGCTCAGGCTATTTTTGACAATTGTCCTCATTTCCCCTGAGCAGAAACAATGTCTCCATCAACTAAAATTTCTGTTAAATCCCAAACTCAGCCTCCCTAACGCACATACAACTTGCAAGAGGTCCAAACACACATGCACAGGACACCATGGTGGGGGGGAACAGAACCCACGGTAACAGTAGTCTCCCAGGAAGGGTTAGCACACTCACAAGTGGTCGCCCAAAAGGGTCACCACCCTGGGGTAGGGGCCATTCAGCCATCAAGTCCACATCGACCCTTTGCAGAACATTCCACCCAAACCCTTCCCCCGTCCCTATCACTATAACCCCGCATTTCTACATCCCTGGACTCTATGGGCAATTTGGCACAGCCAATCCACCTAACCTGCACGTCTTTGGACTGCGGGAGGAAACCGGAGCACCCTCACCGACTGTCTGTGTGGAGTTTGCACATTCTCCCTGCGCCTGTGTGGGTTTCCTCCGGGTGCTCCGGTTTCCTCCCACAGTCCAAAGATGTGCAGGTTAGGTGGATTGGCCATGCTGTATTGTCCGTAATGTCCAGGGATGTGTAGGTTGGATGGACTGGCCATGGGAAATGCAGGGTTACAGGGATGGAATGGGGGTGTGGGGTGGATGCTCTTCGGAGAGTCCGTGTGACCTTGTTGGCCTGAATGGCCTGTTTCCACACTGCAGCGATTCTATTCTATTCTATACCACCTGGTGGAAACCCAAAGAGACACAAGGAGAATGTGCAAAATGCACACAGTCAGTTGCTCGAGGGTGGCATTGCACCAGGCATTGCCCCCACCTCTGGTGATGCTAGGGTTGGGGGAGGGTTGTTACCCTACATTAAAAGAAATCATGGGGGGTGGTGAGGGGAGTAAAGGAGGAGGGTGAGAGGGGTAAAAGAAGACAGGGCATTGCTGGTTAGGGAGAAGGCAGTAAGGGGGCTGGGCAAAAAAAGTCCCCCCCACACCACCCAGGCAACAGTCGTTGGGGTGGGGGTGGGGGTGGGGGGAGAGTAACCCTCTCAATTAAATCAGATCACCTCCCCCAGTGACCCCACACCCCGAGGAGAACAGTATCTCTCCAAACTCTCCCCCACTGCCCCCTCCCCTGTTAAACATATCCATCCCACACAAAGATTCCCCACAAACCAGTCAACTCCACACCACCCACTACCTGCCACCCGCCACCCGCCACCCGGGGGGGGGGAATACAGCGCTGGGCCCGGGTATAATACCCCCCCGCCTGGGTCGGGGAAGAGCCCCTTATCGCGCTGGACCCGGGTATGACACTAACCCCCACCGGGTTGATGTTCAGGTTTGGGGGAGGGAAAAAGAACAAGCCCCTTACCGCGCTGGGCCCGGGTATAATACACCCCCCGGGA
>NC_063345.1:905205-929551 GCF_021869965.1 Rhincodon typus | reverse complement strand
ACAATGGAGCTGGGGAATCCTCGGTTGAGGAAGAAGGTGGATATTTTAGAGGCTCCCTTGTTGAAGTTGGCCTCATCTGAACATATGCGATGGAAACGGAGGATCTGAGAGAAAGGGATGGAGTCTTTACAGGAAGCAGGGTATGAGGATGTATGGTCCAGGTAGCTGTGGGAGTCAGTGGGTTTGTAATGGATATTAGTGGCCAGTCTATCCCCAGAAATGTCGAGGAAGGGAAGGGAGGAGTCAGAGATAGATCAGGTGAAAGTGAGGGCAGGGTGGAAATTGGAAGCAAAATCGATGAACTTTTCCAATTCCAGACGAGAGAGGGAAGCAGCACCGATGAAATCATCGATACATCAGAGAAAATATTGTGGGTGGGGACCAGAATAGGACTAGAACAAGGAATGTTCCACGTACCTCACGAAGAGACAGGTATTACTGGGGCCCATGCAGGTACCCATGGCAACCCCTCTTACCTGAAGAAAATTAGAGGAGTTGAAAGAGAAGTTGATGAGGGTGAGGACAAGCTCAGCCAAGCGGAGGAGGGTGGTGGTGGGTGGGGATGGTTCAGGTCTTTGCTCCAGGAAGAAGCGGAGAGCACTGAGACCATCCTGGTGGGGAATGAATGTGTAAAGGGTTTGCACATCCATGGTAAAGAGGAGGTGACTGGAGACTGCAAATTGGAAATTCCCGAACTGGCTTAAAGCGTCAGAGGAATCATGGATGTACGTGGGTAGGGATTGGACCAGGGGAGAGAAGACTGAGTCAAGGTAGGAAGAGATGAATTCATGGGGCATGAACAGGCTGAAACAGTGGGTCTGCCTGGACAGTCCTGTTTGTGGATTTTTGGGAGGAGGTAGAAGTGAGCTGTGTGGGGCTTGGGGACTATCAGCTTGGAGGCAGTGGGAGGGAGATCACCAAATGAAATGGAGTCAGTTACCATAGTAGATACAGTGGCCTGGTGTGCCATGGTGGGGTCATGGTCCAGGGGAAGGTAGGAGGAGGTATGTGAGAGTTGGCGCTCAGCCTCTGCCATGTAGAGGTCAGTATGCCAGACTACAACAGCACCACCCTTATCGGCATAGTCAGGGTTAGATCTAAGTGCACAGAGTGCAGTCAGTTTGGGGGGAGATAGATTGGATTGGGTGAGGGGAACGGAGAAATTGAGGCAACCAATGTTGCGTCAACAATTCTCAGACGAGTGCAGGTAATAGGCCAGAAGGAGGGGTCCAGTGGATGGAGAGTGTTGGAACTGAGCAAAGGGATCTGTGGGACAGGGAGAGGTCTCTTACCTATAGAAATGGGCACAGAGGCAAAGACGGTGGAAGAAGAATTCAACGTAATGTTGTGCCCGAAATTCGTTTATGTGGGGACACAGGGGAATAAAACTGAAGCCTTTGCTGAGTACGGAGCATTCAGCATTGGGTGGGACGGTGAATATCCGACAGGAGGTGGGGGTGGGGAGGGGGTGGAGTCAGAAGGTAGGTGAGGGGAGGAAGGTTCCAGAGGGCCATGGGTATCTTTGAGTTGTTGCATCTTGTGGGCCTTGATGACTAAGAGGGAAAGAAAGTTTCTTGTTAGCACAATGAATGAGCCAGAGGGTGAAGTGGAACTGTGGAGTTGTGCAGCCCTGAGCCAGCGTGATGTGATGCTGTTGGAGAGAAAGGTTGAGAGTGTGCATGTGGCACCGCATGGCATTGATTGAGGATTCAGGATGAAGCGAGAGCAGCTGTCTGTGGAGGATGATAGCTATAGCTTGTTATGTGTCCATTTCCAAGTCTGACCCGTTTTTAGGAGATGATGCAAAAGTGCCAGGATGGAGCCAGGTCACATATCAATGTTCCATAATAACTTAGCAGCCCAAGGAATTAGCTAAGCGCCTGGACAGACATGGGAGCCAGGGCATCTCTGATCGCCCTCACTTTATTTTCCAATGGGTGTAACCCAGTCTTGTTGACTCTGTAGCCCAAGTTGGTCACTTGGGGTCTACGGGTGTGAGGCTGGAAAAACATAACAGGTCAGACAGCATCCGAGGAGCAGGGAAGTAAACATTTCAGGCCCGAAACCCTTTGTCAGGACTGGGGAGGCAGAGGGGAGCCCAGAAATAAATAGAATGAGGGGGAAGGATAGGAGAGATGGTGATAGGTGGATGCAGGTAGGGGGTTATTGTGATTGGTCTATGGGAAGGGTGGAGCGGATAGGACAGTAAGAAGATGGACATGTTAGGTCAGGTCAGGAGGGGGAGGGCTGGACATGGGATAAGGCTGGGGATGGATGGATTTTGAAGCTGGTGAAGTCCGTGTTGAATCCATTGGGCTGTAAGCTCCCACAGCGAAATATCAGGTGTTGTTCCTCCAGTTTTCGTTTGGCCTCCCTCTGACAGTGGAGGAGGCCAAGGATGGACATGTCGTCAGGGGAGTGGGAGGGGGAGTTAAAGTGGATGGCAACCGGAAGGTCGCGTTGGTTGGTGCGTGCAGAATGCAGGTGCTCTGCGAACCGGTCCCCGAGTCTGCATTTGGTCTTCCCGATATAGAGGACACCACATCGGGAGGTGCCTAGAACACACATTTTTCCTTTCTTAGGCACATGCCCACCTTGGAAAAATGCCTTTGGACTATGTCCAAGTTCTCTAAGTGTTCCTTATTCATTTTCCCTTTTATTAGCAGATCATTAGGGGCAGCACAGTGGCTCAGTGGTTAGCACTGTGCCTCACAGGAACCTGGGTTCGATTCCAGCCTCGGGCAACTGTCTGTGTGCAGTTTGCACATTCTCCCTGTGTCTGCGTGGGTTTCCTCCGGGCACTCCGGTTTCCTCCCACAGTCCAAAGATGTACAGGTTAGGGTGGATTGGCCATGCTAAATTGCCCATAGTGTCCAAGGATGTGCAGACTACATGGATTAGCCAGAGGAAATGCAGGGATAGGGTATGAAGGTGGGTCTGGGTAGGATGCTCTTCAGAAGGCTGGTATGGACTCGATGGGCTGAATAGTCTGCTTCCAAATGGCAGGGATTCTATCATTCTATGATTCTATCTAGATTAATGGCGACTTGAGGTAGACATGGCGAAATATTCTCCATCATCTGCTGAAAAATGGCACAGGCTCATGGTACCCAAATGGCAGCCTCGTTTCTTGGCACAAGCCTTTATGGGCATTAATTGTAGCATATTTCTGACAATCCTGGTCTAAACACAATTGTAAGTACACATGGCTCACGTCCAGCTTTGTAACGGACAAACCTCCTTCTAACTTTGCGTACAAATCCTCTGAGGGAGTGGGATTTACGCAACTGCAAAAAAATCCCCACAAAAGTGAACCAATACATTGGTCTTCACAATTGGTACGTCTGGTGCTGCCCATTCTGCAAACTGGACTGGTTTGATGATTCCTTCACTTTCCAGCCATCTGATTTCTGCCTCTACTTCTGCCTATAAGGCAAATGGCTCTGGGCAGGTCTTACAGGATCACGGAATTGCTTCCTGGTCATCATGCAAGGTGGCCTTGACCCTTTCAGTAGTTCCTAGACTTTCCTGGAAGACTTCTGGGTATTTAATTAGGACTTCACTCAGGCAAATAATTTCTAATCAAAAAACATTGAGCCAATCGAGGTGAATCTCTCACAACCAACTCCACCCAATCAAGCTTGGGCCCAAGCCTTTTACTACAATCACTGGTAATTGAACCAGCCACGTTTCATAAGAGATCAGTTGCATCCTTAATTTGTAAAGGTACTCCGGTATAGGTTCTCAGCCCATCCAATGTTTTGTGCAAAGCTAAAGGCTGGAGCCCAGAGTGAATTTTTTAAACATACTGGTTCTGTGATTGCTGGTGAATATGTGCCACTATTGACCTCCATTAGAACTGGGTGACCATTGAACCAGATATTTATTTTGACTGGTTCTGATTTGGATGTTGCTAAGCAATTTAACAGTTCCAAACCAGATGAAGATGGACTTTCCAGGGTATGAACTCTCCTGGGTACTGGCCTATGAGTTCTCTTACTCTATTTAAGTCTAGTAGGGCTCTGTTGCTGTTCTGCATCTATTGCATATTGACAACAATTACAATGTCTTACCTGGCAGGATCCTGAAGAAAATTGTAACTGTTTTGCCAAGACTTTGGTTTTTTTCTAGGGTTTTTCTGGGGTTCAAGTCTCTCTGATCAGGATAAGTCCTGAGTGAGGCTACACAATTATCTGCACTCACGTGGTATTCCCCAAGCTGAGTCAGCCTGGCGAAGGTGTTCACTTCCATTGAAATACCCTACAACTCATATACTCCACTTGCTGCATTTACCAATGATAAAGCCTGTTGTAGTGCCTGGTTGAGCTTCAGTTAGTAGATGTTTTTGCATAGTTACAATATTAAACTCACATACCAGATGGTCTCAAAGCATCTAACTAAGGGTTAAACCAAGTTCACAGGCTTCTGCTAGTCATTTTAACCTGCTCAAAAAACCCTGATACGGATTCCCCTGGTTCTCAAATTGCCAAGTAAAAAGCATCTCTGAATTAAAGGAGTCTTGGGGTCATAATATTCCTTAGCTATGTCAATCAATTCTTAAAAGATTTTAGTATCTGGTGTCTCAAGAGAAGTGAGGCTCCCAATGACAGAAAAAGTTGCAGCTCTGCAGGCTGTCAGGAGAATTACTCATTGTTTTTTGTCTGCCACAATGTTGTTTGCCCAGAAAAAATAAACCATTCTTTTCACATATTGGGCCCAGTCCTCGCCTGCAGAGTTGAACAAGTCAAGCTTCCCAAACAAAGGCATGATGTAAATAAATGCTTACCCTAACTCAAAGATGACTATTGTGAGGGAGTTTCTCCAGGATCATGCTTTCCTCTCATCGCCACTGAAATAAATCCACTGAGGCCAGCATCCCATCACCAATGAGGTTGTTAACTTACAAGATTATGGTATCCTTTGACATCACAGCTTTATTCACATCAATTGACATCCTACTGGACAAAGAAACACTGGCTACATTATTAGAGGAAACAACAATGCAGACCAGCAGCTCCATCAGCAAGGACAACATACTTAAATTACTAGACCTCTGCCTCACCACACACTTTGTCTTTAATGGTCAAATACACAGATAGACCAACGGTCCACCAATGGGGTCACCCATCTCAGGACTCTTTGCAGAAGCAGTCATGCAAAGATGAGAACACACCACCCTCCCCGGCATTCAACCTAAAACGTGGATCTGGTACGTAGACAACACATTTGTCATTATTAAACGCAACAAATTAGAAGAGACCCACCACCTCATCGACAGCGTATTTGCAGGGATTAAATTCACAAGGGAAGAAGAAATCAACAATCAACTTCTGTTTCTGGATGTTAAAATAGAACGATTGACAAACAGGAGTTCCAAACCTCAGTATACAGACAAGCAACCCATACAGATCAAATCCTCAACTTCCACAGCAACCACCCCAATGTCCACAAACAAAGCTGCATTAGGACACTACTTAAACGGACCAGGACACACTGCAACACTCCAGAATTACGCCGGGAAGAAGAAAAATACTGATACAAAATCCTCGCTTTAAACGGATATCCCCGCAACTTCATCCACAGATGCCAACATAACAGACGACAACAGGAGGACACAGTACACCCTAACACACTGGCCACAGTGCCCTACATCAAGAACACATGGGAACTGACAACAAGACTAGTCCACAAGCCCACAGCCAATCTAAGACAAACATTTACAAGGATTAAAGACCCCATTCCCACAACATGCAGAACCAATGTAGTTTACAAAATACCATGCAACAACTGCCACAAACATTACATTGGACAGACAGGAAGGAAACTAGCCATCAGAATACACGAGCATCAGCTAGTAGCAAAACGGCATGATGAACTCTCCTTAATATCAGTACATTCAGACAACGAAGGCCAACAGTTTAACTGAGACAATGTAACCATAGTAGCCCAAGCCAAACATAGACACGCACGGGAATTCCTAAAGGCATGATTCTCCAAGCATAATGCAATCAACAAACATATAGAATTGAAGCCCGTATATAAACCCATACAGATCAAAGCCGGAAATGACAGTACTCACCATAACGGACCGGACAGTACAAATTCCAAGCAGAGTAGGATAACATCGCTTCATCGGAGGCTCCACTGATGATGTCACCTAGCATGGTGATGAAACATCTGAACAAAAACAAGCCAGTTCGGCGAGCAAGTCAACAACCTCACCCACAACCTGAGCTACAGATCTTTCCCATCACCAATCACCCTTTACTTACAAATGCATAGCCTTTGACAATAGCCCTGCTTCTCACTTCAGGGTCTCAATAGCCCTGACACTCACCCTTTTATGTTAGCCAGGACTCCCTGATTGGACCAGATTAACAGACCCAATCAGGGAACTCCTATTCTATGAAGTCCAGCTGGCTGATCCTGTTACAATCACAACAGGGAGAAATAATGAAATAAATGTAGAAAATGAGGGGGGAGGACAAATAGAGGAAGAAATGGAGGGGGCAGGAGGGAGGAGAAATGCATGAATAAATGGAGCGAGTTGGAGAGAGACAAATGGGGAAATAAATGGAGAGATCATTGAACCTGAAAACACTGTCACAAATGGGACAAAAGCAGAATTCAGAATTGGACATCAGGCTTCTTGGGATTTTAAGTACAATGGAATAAATAGCAGACAGAATGGATCAAGTGTTTCTTTTCAATGTCAACCTTATTTGAAACATGGTGCCATTGCTTTTTGTCAAAGTGTAGCCTCACAGAAGGATACAACAGCTTCCTGAACTGAAATAAAGGAATCGTGAAATATAATTAGACAGTTGAAGTGGCTGAGCAGCCAAACAAGGCCAGATGCTAGTTCTGAAGTTTTAGACATAGTATAATGATGCAAAATTCCAAGATGGAAGATATTATTTTGGTGAATGAAACATTAATAAAATGAAAAATTACGCATTGTGTTTTGAAATTTCCATCGTTGGAGATGCCAGGAACAAGAAACCTTTTGTATGTTGCGATTCTTCTTATGGAAATATCTGTGACAGATTCTCATGTACAGACAGGTTTATAATTTGTATTATGGGAGAGGAAGGTAACTAAATAGATCAGAAGAGGAATAAAGAGTACCTCAGCAGCAGAAACTCTCATTGGTGAGGCAGGAGAAAATATTGGAAGAAATTCTAAAAAGGAATTAACCAGCAATACCCATTGAGAGCACATTGATAACATACACTCAAAAAAATGAGTGAATGATACAGGACAGGTATTTTGTAGTTTTAAAAGCATGCTGGGGAATAGAGAAATCTCTAAACAAGTTCCTCGGAGTGACGATAACCGACAATCTGTCCTGGACTTCCCATGTAGATGCAACGGTCAAGAAGGCACAACAACACCTCTTCTTCCTCAGGCGGCTCAGGAAATTTGACATGTCCATAAGGACCCTCACCACCTTCTACAGATGCACCATTGAAAGCATACTATCTGGGTGCATAACGGCCTGGTATGGCAACTGCTCTGCCCAGGACCGTAAGAAACTACAGAAAGTGGTGTTACAAGGGGGAATGGCTGATTAATCAAGCTCATAATTAAGCTAAAACACAACCCCAATCTGTTATGTTGGGATTATGGGTTCCCCTCTCATAATTACCCCCAAAACACCCAGAGAAGCTTATCTTTCCCCTTGTAATCTATTAAAAGACTGGTTAAAAGAAAGAAAATCCCTGATCTCCACTTTACAAGTGACAGGAAGCAACTTATTTACTTAACCCAACAATGAACAAATTAACAGAATTACTAACAAACCAACAATTCCCCCTTAGACTACTAATTACTCCCTAACTGGTCTAAATTCTACTGGAATGCTGTTTAAATAAAGACACGTCCCACAAATATAAACCCAATTAATAAGAAGCAATAAGTTATAACTTAATCTCTCCATGTTCGTACAGACTGTCTTTGGGAATAGTCTGTCATATCCGGTCTCTTCACAAACACCTTTCTTCCTTTAATTCTGCTGCCAGGAATGTTTTATCTCTATAATTTCTTCAATTAGGACTTTGAGCTAAAATACCGTGGTACCTTTTATGAATTAGATGGGCTTTCTCTGAGAGCTGAATGGAGCTAACTCTGGTAGATGGTGGATGGCTCTCTCTTTCAGATGGCAGTTGGCGCTTCCTGACTTTCCAAATGCCTTCGTCTTATATACCCCTAATGACATAATCAAATTCTTATGATTGGTTGTCAACACCATCAGATTTAAATTCAATTGGCTTTCTGCATCTAGGTGTTTGTTTTAAATTAATTGGCGAAATTCAAACTCGTCACAACATCAAAACAAAACTGCTGTTTGGCCCGCCACCTGTAAGGCTTTTTTGTTTGATGCACTTGTCTCACCTTTTGAGGCTCTCTGTTCTGGCAACTTCAGCTGCTGCTCACAAACATACTTTTTAAAAAAAATTTCTAAGTACAGACAAAGCTCAAACCTCTTACAGGAACCACACATTTTAGCTTCCTGCCTTCCACTTCACAATTACTCTACGCAGCTTCGTAACAGTAGTGTGTGCAGCCCAAACCATCACGGAAGCCAACCTTCCATCCATGGACTCTATTTACATAGCTCACTGCCACAGAAAGGCTGCTAACATCATCAAAGACACATCGCACCCCAGCCATGATCTCCTACAACCTCTTCCATCAAGCAGAAGGTACAGAAGCATGAACACATGCACCAGCAGGATCAGGAACAGCTTTTTCCTGGCTGTCTTTAAGCTGATGAATGGACTCTCTAGCTTTAAATAATGCTGATCTTACTAATGTTGATCTCACCTAACGCACACTCTGTGCAATGTAACCTGTATGCCTCTGTCTAAGTTTTTTTGATCTGTACATCCTTGCTTATTATGGTCTGCTTGTACTGCTCGTAAACAAAGTTTTTCATTGTATTTCGGTACACACGACAATCAATCAGTCAGATTGGACTGCGTGAAGAGCAGCGGTCTGCCTTTGTTTCACAAAGAAAGGTGTGTGCTCCAAGAAACTTGGAAATACTAGAAAAAAAAGACTCTTGGAACTAAAATGTACATGTTGTATATTTTGTTTTGAATATACATTGATTTATTTAAGAAGAAAAAAAGGAATCTGTTATTGCTGATAAGGTCTGAAGGATATCGGAGACTTCATAGAATGAGGGAACGGTGATGTGTATATCAATGAAAGGTTAACGGGCCCTGAGTTGATTGTATAAATATTGAGTACATTTTATGCAGCGCAGTGTGAGTTTTATGGAGTGTATTTAACTGAAATAAAGCTGTCATTAAAAATGTGGACTTGTACCTGGTTCAGAAGCAGCTATTTTGTTGACTGTAACAACCTGGAAGGACAAACGCAGCAGATACATGGGAACACTACCACCTGTAAGTTCCCTTCCGAGCCACTCACCATCCTGACTTGGAAATATATCGCCATTCCTTCACTGTTGCTGGGTCAAAATCCTGGAATTACCTCCGTAAGGGTATTATAGGTCTAACTACAACATTTGCATTTCTTTACGCAGACGGTGGTGGGTACCTGGAACGTGTTGCCAGCGGAAGTGGTAGAGGCAGGCACGATAGCGTCATTTAAGAAGTACCTAGACAGATACATGAATGGGCAGGGAGCAGAGGGATACAGACCCTTGGAAAATAGGTGACAGGTTTAGATAGAGGATCTGGATCGGTACAGGCCTAGAGGGCCAAAGGACCTGTTCCTGTGCTGTAATTTTCTTTCAGAGATAGTAGGAACTGCAGATGCTGGAGAATCTGAGATAACAAGGTGCAGAGCTGGATGAACACAGCAGGCCAAGCAGCATCAGAGGCCTCCTGTGAAGCACAAAGCAGGAAAAACCAGACCATATAAATTCGAAACAGCACAAGACATCAATGCTTCACAGGAGGCTCCATGGATGTCACCCAGTAAGGGGACGAAACATCTGCTACCAAACCTCCCAGCTCAGCAAACACACCAACATCTGCAATCACAGTGTTACATCGTACAATGGTTGTGTTTGCTACCAACACAACTGTAAGCAGTGTCCTCACTACACATGCACACACATTGTCTGTGATGTTACATCCAGCAATGGAGCATCGAGCTGCCTGGGACAAAGATTATGAGCAACAAAATGAGTGATTTTCAACTATTTTAAATGATTTCCCTTCCTCTGCCAGTGTGGTAGCAGAAAATGCTCCAATTATTAAAAATTTTAATCAACTTCCTTAGCCTGAGGTGATGTCCAGCTATCACAGGGGGTTTCTGCATTTTCACACACAGGAATTCTCAGATCTCGATCAGGAATTGGAGCAGCTTGGTGATTATAGAACATAGAACATAGAACATTACAGCGCAGTACAGGCCCTTCGGCCCTCGATGTTGCGCCGACCTGTGAAACCAATCTGAAGCCCATCTAACCTAAACTATTCCATTATCATCCATATGTTTATCCAATGACCATTTAAATGCCCTTAAAGTCGGCGAGTCTACTATTTTTGCAGGCAGGGCATTCCACACCCTTACTACTCTCTGAGTAAAGAACCTACCTCTGACATCTGTCCTATATCTATCACCCCTCAATTTAAAGCTATGTCCCCTCGTGCTAGCCATCACCATCCGAGGAAAAAGGCTCCCACTGCCCACCCTATCTAATCCTCTGATCATCTTGTATGTCTCTATCAAGTCACCTCTTAACCTTCTTCTCTCTAACGAAAACAGCCTCAAGACCCTCAGCCTTTCCTCATAAGACCTTCCCTCCATACCAGGCAACATCCTGGTAAATCTCCTCTGCACCCTTTCCAATGCTTCCTATAATGCGGTGACCAGAACTGTACGCAATACTCCAAGTGCGGCCGCACCAGAGTTTTGTACAGCTGCAACATGGCCTCATGGCTCCGAAACTCAATCCCTCTACTAATAAAATCTAACATACTGTACGCCTTCTTAACAACGCTATCAACCTGGGTGGCAACTTTCAGTGATCTATACACATGGACACCGAGATCTCTCTGCTCATCCACACTACCAAGAATCTTACCATTAGCCCAGTACTCTGTATTCCTGTTACTCTTTCCAAAGTGAATCACCTCACACTTTTCCGCATTAAACTCCATTTGCCACCTCTCAGCCCAGCTCTGCAGCTTATCTATGTCCCTCTGTAACCTGCAACATCCTTCTGCACTATCCACAACTCCACCGACTTTGGTGTCATCCGCAAATTTACTAACCCATCCTTCTACGCCCTCATCCAGGTCATTTATAAAAATGACAAACAGCAGTGGCCCCAAAACAGATCCTTGAGGTACACCACTAGTAACTGAACTCCAGGATGAACATTTCCCATCAACCACCACCCTCTGTCTTCTTACAGCTAGCCAATTTCTGATACAAACCGCTAAATCACCCTCAATCCCATGCCTCCGTATTTTCTGCAATAGCCTACCATGGGGAACCTTATCAAACGCTTTACTGAAATCCAAATACACCACATCAACCGCTTTACCCTCATCCACCTGTTTGGTCACCTTCTCGAAGAACTCAATAAGGTTTGTGAGGCACGACCTACCCTTCACAAAACAATGTTGACTATCCCTAATCAAATTATTCCTTTCTAGATGATTATAAATCCTATCTCTTATAATCCTTTCCAACACTTTACCCACAACCGAAGTAAGGCTCACTGGTCTATAATTACCAGGGTTGTCTCTACTCCCCTTCTTGAACAAGGGGACAACATTTGCTAGTCAACTTGATTCCCTGACCGGGAATCGAACCCAGGCCGCAGCAGTGAAAGCGCCGAATCCTAACCACTAGACCACCAGGGACGGTATTATCTCGTGACCCTGGTCTTTATAGAGAACCGTTCTTTTCCCTCGATAGATTGTTGCCAAGTCCTCAATCCTAGCCCCAGACCCTACGTGAACAACGACACCAACATCACCCCATCATTCAGAATCCTGCTCCATGACTCAATGCACTGAGATTGCGGACCCTATCCCTGTCACTCCACCAGGTGTGTGACATCTGAAACATTCAGACAGAGTTTGGGTTTCTGTAATCTCTGCTGATCTAAAGTGGGAACATGATGCTGGCTGAAGGGATGAGTTATTAATTGACTGATCCCATTGACAAGCTGTTCACACTGAGGGAATCCAGAGCTTCAGTGGATCTTAGACGGAGGCAGAGAAACTGATTGTTTAGTGCCTGCACTGTTGATATCAAGTCTATGAATAGTGAACAGATTGTTTCCTTTGATCTTTGGGTTGAGGAGTTTGGAATATTGATCACACTCAGTGGGCCCAATTGCTGCTTCACAACAGTTGCCTGGGCAACATGACAGCAATAAGATGTCATGGATTAAATGGTTTAATTGGAAGGTTAACGATAAAAGATAACCAATGTTATACATGGAAATAAAAACTGCAACACGAACAATATTAAACACAATAAAAATCACATAAAATATAGGAAACCATTTTACAGCAGGTTATATAGCACATCATCACACAGGTTATCAAACTGGCTGAACTGATTTCAAATTTCCATAGTTTTATTAAATTAGATCCATTTCTCCTGCTACTGATGTGCTCACCATCAAACATCATTACAATATCTAACACCTTTACAACAGCTGACACATTTTAACATCAGTACTATATCATAAGACCAAAAGATATTGGGGCATTTAAATTAGGTCATTCGGCCCATCAGCTCTGCTCACTATTCGGTCACAATATATTCCTGATATATTTCTGAACCCCATTCTCCTGCCTTACCTGGTTTACAGGTGCAGCAGGTAATCAGGGAGGCAGACAGAATGTTTGCTTTCATTGCTAGAGGGATTGTATTTAAGAGCAGGGAGGTTCTGCTGCAATTGTACAAGGTGCTGGTGACACTGCACCTGGAATATTGTGCGCAGTTCTAGTCTCTGCACTCAGGAAGGATATACCAGCTTTGGAGGTGGTGCAGAGGGGGGTCACCAGGCTGATTCCAGATGTGAGGGGGTTACCCTATGAGGAAAGGTTGAGCCGCCTGGGACTGTACTCACTAGAATTTATGAGAATGAGAGAATGAGAGGGAATCTTATAGAAACATATAAAATTATGAAAGGGCTAGGTAAGATAGATGCAGGCAAGTTGTTTTCACTGGTGGGAGAGACTAGGACTAGGGGACATAGCCTCAAGATTAGGGGGAGTAGATTTAGGACAGAGATGAGGAGGAACTGCTCTTCCCAGAAATGGTGAATCTATGGACTTCTCTGCCCAAGGAAGCAGTAGAGGCAGCTTCATTAAATATATTTAAGACACAGTTGTATGGTAGGGGGATTAAGGGTTATGGGGATAATGCAGGTGGGAGGAGCTGAGACCACAGACAGATTAGCTATGATCTTATTGAATGGCAGATCAGGCTCGATGGGCCAAATGGCCTACTCCTGCTTCTATCTCTTATGAACTTATGACCTTCCCCCGTAACCTTTGTTTCCCCTATTAATCAGGAACCTATCTCTGTCTTAGAGATATTCAATGACTCAGCCTCCACAGCCCCCTGCAGCAATGCATTTCACAGATTCACCACCCCCTAGCTGAAGAAATTCCTCCTCATCTCAGCCCTAGTCTCTCTTACTAGTGAAAACATCTTCTCCACGTCCACCTTATCCAGGCCTCCCAGTATTGTGTAAGATTCAATCAGATCCCTCCTCATCCCTCTAAACTCGATCAAGTACAGACCGAGTCCTCAACCGCTCCTCATCAAACAAGCCCTTCATTCCCAGGATCATTCTTGTAAACCTCATCTGGATCCCCCCCTCCAATGCTAACACATCCTTCCTTAGACATGAGGCCCAAAACTCACAAGATTCCAAATGCAGTCTGACCAGAGTCTTATACAGCCTCAGCAGTACATCTCTGTTGTTGTATCATAGCCCTCTCGAAATGAATGCTAACATTGCATTTATTTTCCAAACTGCTAAATTAACCTGCAACTGAATCTGCATGTTACCTTATCTAATACCATTGCAACATCTAACACCATTATAATATCCAACACTGTTATAATATCCAAAATCATTTACATTATCCGACACCACTATAACTTCTAAACAGCATTGCAGTGTTTAACACTTTATACTGTCTAACATAAAAACAGAAAGTGCTGGAGAATTTCAGCAGGTGACTTGCTGGGCCAGTATCTGTTTCCCATCCCAAACTGCCCTGCAGATGGCAGTGGTGAGCTGTTTCTCCTGTGCACTGTCAGAGAGCCATGTGCTGATCAGCCCATGTGTGCAAACATGGTGCCTCATGGTCACCAGGTCCTCGCTGCCCTCACTCGCTTGTAGCTTCATTTGCCTTCCACATGCCACACTTTCTACCACCACCCTGTTTGCTGACTCCCAAGCCCTCACTTCTCCATCACATTTGGTGGGGGGATGCTGGGTGGCATGGTGGCTCAGTGGTTAGCTCTGCTGCCTCACAGCACCAGGGACCTGGGTTCGATTCCAGCTTCGGGCAACTGTCTGTGTGGAGTTTGCACATTCTCCCTGTGTCTGTATGGGTTTCCTCCGGGTTCTCCGGTTTCCTCCCACAGTCCAAAGATGCGCAGGTTAGGGTGGATTGTGGGGTGGTGTGGATAGCGTGGGGGCTTGGTCTGTGTGGGAAGCTCTTTGGAAGATCGGTGTGGACTTGATGGGCCACTGTTGGGATTCTATGATTCACTCACTACCTTGCTTCTGGGATAGTGAAGCAGCATGACTGTGAGTCAGAAGGAGGGAAGCAGCCCCCTGCAGAGTGGCTATGATTCCCCCATGCCACACACCAGATTTGTGGATGGGGGCAGCCCCAACAACACTCAAGAAGCTTGACACCATCCAGGACAAAGCAGCCCCAACTGATTGGCATTACATCCACAAACATCCCGCTCCGTTCCCCACCGACGCTCAGTAGCAGCAGTGTGTACTATCTACAAGATGCGTTGCAGAAATTCACCAAAGATCCTCAGACAGCACCTTCCAAACCCACGACCACTTCCATCGAGAAGGATAAAGGCAGCAGATACATGGGAATGCCACCCCCTGCAAGTTCCCCTCCAAGTCACTCACCATCCTGACTTGGAAATATATCGCTGTTCCTTCACTGGGTCAAAATCCTAGAATTCCCGCCCTAAAGGCATTGTGGGTCAACCCACAGCAGGAGGAGTGCAGCGGTTCAAGAGATCACCCCTGTTATGGACTAGACCAGGCCCCCTGTAAAAAATTAAGAAGGTAGTCTAGACTCTAACTTTTTCTTACTGTAAAGGTAAGTGTAAGGTGTTGTCATTGAGTTATAGAAACTGGTCCATGCCGACCAAAATGTCCATCCATGCTAACCCCATTTTCCTGCACTTGGCCCATATCTTTCTAAACCTTTCCTATCCATGCATTCATCCAAATACCTTTTAAATATTGTTAATGTACCTGCATCAACCATTTCCGTTAGCAGCTCATTCCATATGCGTACCACTCTCTGTGTAAAAAAAGTTGCCCCCTCAGGTTCCCATGTATTTTTTCCCCTTTTACCTTAAACTGATGCCCTCTAGTCCTTGATTCCCCAACCCTGGGAAAAAGACTGAGTGCATTCACCCTATCCATGCCTCTCATCATCTTATACACTTCTGTAAGATCCCCCCTCAGTCTCTTAAGAAAAAAGTCCTAGCTTGTCCAACGTCTCCCTATAACTCAGTCCCTAGAGTCCTGGCAACATCCTTGTAAATTTCTTCTGCACTCTTTCTGTATTAATAACATCCTTCCTATAGCAAGGTAACCAAAACGGAACACAATACTTCAAGTGCGGCCTCACCAACATCATGTACAACTGCATCATAATTTCCCAACTTCTGTACTCAATGCCCTGACTGATGAAGGCCAGTTTGCCAAAAGCCTTCTTCACTGCCCTGTCTACCTGTGACTCCACTTTCAGAGGGACCGTGTACCTGAACTCCAAGATCCCTCTGTTCCATTAAATTCCTTAAGGCCCTACCATTCACCATGAAACTCCTACCTGGATTTGACAACACTTCACACTTATCTATATGAAACTCCATTTGCCATTTCTCAGCCCACATCCCCAGCTGATCAAGATCCTGCTGCAATTCCTGATAACCTTCCTCACTGTCCATGGTACCGTCTATTTTAGTGTCATCCACAAACTTACTAATCATGCCTTGTACATTCTCATCCTTTTCCCCAAGCAATTTAAAACTAAATCGAATTGCATCTAAATTGCATGTTCCTGATGGAATGTGATTGGTCAAATTACTTGACTTTAAGCAAATTACTGTTTTTTTTACACTTCAATTAAAACACAGACAGAAAAAATTGGCTTAACTGTATCACTATACAATGCTTAACAAAATAATATATATATTTGTTACTAATTAACTGTTCCAATATAGTAACACCCCATAAACACACCCTTGGCAAAGGTGAATTCAGTAAAATAGATTGTCTCATATGCAATTCTAGCAGCAGGAAGAGAACCCCAGCTTTTAGCTGTAACAGAAAAGAATAAGAACTTCCACATCCAGCTTCAAGATCCCAGTAACTGCTGAAAGTTAAAACTAAACATCCTGCTTCTGTAGGAGCTAGACCCCACGCATTCAGGCTGCTTCTATTGTTCCAACTTTAATAAAAAAAACCAAGGCCTTGCAAGCAGTTTACTTTATTGGCTTCTAGCAGACTGTTCTGCGCCTCTGTTTCAACCTTTCTTCATGAAAAAAAGGACAAAATATACCACTTTAAGCCATAGTATTGTCTCACCTCCACTTTCTGGAAGGGCAGCTAGGAATGGCCAATAAATGCTGAACACAGCCAGCAATGCTCAATTCAAAGAAGGAATGATATAAGACTGTGTGGTGCTGATTGCTGAAGCTCTAGGTCTGTATAATGTGTAACCAATTAAACGTATATCTCGTTCTTGCAGGGCAAAGTATAAAGGTTGTAGTTATCACTCACTCAGTCTGTATACAGCAGACTTATTCCAATCTTCAATTCACCTACAGACTGGTTTTAAACACTCTAGGAGTAAGAAAAATGTGTTGGAATTTTTTCACATGGTGAATCAAATGTGGGATGCTGATGTGGGGAGGGAGTGAAGCTCATTGACCGGGCTGATGAGACAGATTGACAGGAGGAAATTTGGGGTGCGTTCAGTGGATCTTTGAGATCTTTGCCAGTGTTGACCCTCAGCTTGTAATTGTCCACCTCACTCTCCACTGCCAGCCACTTGCTCAGCAACCAGAACTGTTACAGTACAGAGGCCATTCAGCCCATCATTTCTGCACTAGCTCGCTGAATATTTCAGCATTTTCACCATCAGCAGGATTATTACATTTGTGGTTTTAATTGAATCACGATTGAAAAAACCAACTTGCTTCCTTTTCTATCTGTCATTCAAATTTAGCACGTCCCAAAATTATTGAGTCAATAAATCATTTTTAAAATCTCATTGCTGTTGCAAAAAGAACCAATGTGCACAGCAAGCTCCCACAAGCAGCAATGTATTCATGAGCAGATCATCTCTGATGGGTTAAAATGTGAATACTCAGTACAACAATGTCAGTTATGCTGATTTGAAATCTCCAGAGTGAGATTGAAGCCATAAACTTCAGACTTGGAGATAATAGTCATACTCACTGAGCGAAGCTGGTTTGTAAAGGCATTTCTGTCATTGCAGGAGGTCATTTAGCTCAGTGAATCCATGCTCACTCTCTAATCCAGTCAGGGCCAATCCCCTGCTCTGTCCCCCATAGTGCTGCAGGTGTTTTCTCCTTCACCCACCTCACCTCCCTACATCTGAAATCATCAGGTATCATGTTGCCACCATCCTCAGGCAGAGAGTTCAGGCCAGTGTCACTTGTTGTGTAAAAACATCGTCTCTCACACTATCCCCACCACCCCACCCTCCCTGTATCTCCTGCCTGAAATCTTCAATCTGAATCCCCTCACCCTTCCACCATCAACTGACACAAAAAGATTTTTCTTGTCTACTTTTTTCAAATCTGTTAGGATCTCACTCACCTCAGTCAGATCTCCCTTCCACAATGATCCCTTTAACCATGTGGGCTATCCGGCCTCTCACACAGTCCTCACCCACTGATTGGCAATGCTCAGTCTGTCTTATTTCCCATCTTTAATAAGGACAAAACAGATTATCTGGAATTACTGAGAGAACTGCACGGACACTACAGTTCATTTATTGTAAAAATCTTATATTTTTACAAAGGATCTACACCAACAAGAACCATTGCTTCCTTTGCAGATTTGCTGTGCATTTACGGTATTTCATTCATGTTTTAATACTATTGAGAGTAAGGTCTCGACACATTACCCTCTGACCTCTCACTAATGACGGTGATCTGTCTCACAGAACAACCTTAATCTCCTGTTTATCACCCTGACTGTCATTTGTTTGCCAACTGGGCTTTACAAAATAGTTTAATTCATGAACCTGCCAAGTCCCATTTCCAATGAATGGAATCTGATTATTTACAAACAGACATTGCTTCGTTACTTACAGCTTTAATGTTACACAGTCCCTGGATTATTTTCTACCAATTGAATTTGTGAAGGCAGTTGTGTAACTTTAGTTTAAATATGCTTCCTGTTAATATAGTATTTATATTACTGACAGATCAAACTCTTTAAATTAAGTCAAATTGACAAAGTCAAATTGCAAAAAAGAGTTTATGTAAAGTTGAACAACCTGTCTTGCTCACTAATACTCACCAGTGTAGGGGAGTTTTGATCAGGCCAGAAAGGTTCAGGGATTGGCCAGTGTCCAACAGGTACTCCTGTCTTGGGGTTGGGTCGTACATAAATCAGCTTGTGACAGCTATGCCAAGCTTGAGGGGTAAATAAAGAGGTTGCTCGAGGTGGGTCAACAACACCATCTGTAAAAAGAACAGAGCCAAGAGTAGAAGCTTCCTGCTAAATCAAAATCAATGAGAAAATCTTCCACATTGCACGTTAGAGTGTTAGATGGCCATACTGAGGCAGAAGAAAGGTTATCAATAACACAGAATGAGGCCATTCAGCCCATTGAATTAATGGCAGCCACCTGCACAGCAATCCAGTCAGTCCCAGCACTCTGGCACAATGCCCAGAGCCCTGCAGGTTTCCCTCTCTCAAGTTAGAGACAAAAAAAGCTGCAGATACTGGAATCTGAGGTGGACAAACAGGAGGCTGGAAGAACACAGCAGGCCAGGAAGCATCTGGAGGAAAGGAGCAGTCAACGTTTTAAGTATTACCCTTCTTCAGGGCTGGATGTGGGGGTAGGGGGAGCTGCAGATAAAGGCGGGTGGCGGAGGGTAGCGGAATGGTGGTGATGGGTGGACACCGGTGGTAGGTACGACCTGATTGGTCGATGGGAGGGATGAATCCAGTTGGTGGCTGGAAGAGAGGGTCAGAAGGTGGAATGGAAGGGAGGAGGTGGGGCTGGAAAGGGGAGGCGGGGGATAGATGGGAAGGTTATTTGAAATTAGAGAACTCAATGTTGAGTCCTCCGGGCTGTAGGGTGCCCAGGCAGAAGATAAGGTGTTGTTCTTCAAATTTGTGTTCCGAGTCGCAGTGACACTGGAGGAGGCTGAGGACGGACATGTTGGAGGGGGAGTGGGGGTGGGGGGAGGAGCAGTATAAATGGGTGATGGCTGGGAGGTTAGGCAGGTCGTTATGGGCCACGCGAAGATGCTCGACGAAACGGTCACCAATATAGAGAAGACAACACTGGGAGCACCAGATGCAGTGGACGAGGTTGTAGAGAAATGCAGGTGAAGCACTGTCTCACCTGTAAAGTCTGTTTAGGGCCCTGGATGGAGGTGAGGGAGGTGGTGTGTGGGCAGGTGTTGCATCTTTTACGGTTACAGGGGAAGGTACCGGGTGGGTTGGAGTGGTTGGTGGGGAGTGTGGCGTGAACTAAGGAGTGGTGAAGGGAATGGTCCTTGCGGAAGGCAGAGAGGGTTGGGGGGGAGCGGAAAATGTTCCAGGTGGTGGGGTCTAACTGGAGTGGTGGAAGTATTTGAGGATGATAGATTGGATGCAGAGGCTGGTAGGGTAGAAAGTGAGGGGGACCCTAATCTTTATTATGTTTGGTGGGGGATGGTTAGGATCTGTGGAGCAGGGAATGGAGGAGGCGCGGTGGAGGGCTGTCTGGGTGACAGAGGGAGGAAAGGAACGCTGCTTGAAATAGGAAGACATTTGGGATGCTTGGGAGTGGAACGTTTCCTCGTCAGAGCAGATGCAACGGAGACGGAGGAATTGGGAAAACGGGATGGAGGTTTTGCAGGATACAGGATGGGAGGAGGTATAGTTGAGGTAGCTATGGGAGTCTGTGGGTTTATAGCAAGTGTTGGTCTGTAAACTGTCACCAGAAATGGAAATGGAGAGGTCAAGAAAGGGGAGGGAGAGAGATAGACCAAGTGAATTTGAGGGCAGGGTGGAAGTTGTTAGTGAAGTTGATGGACTGCTTCTGTTCAGCCTGGGTGCAGGATGCAGCACCGATGCAGTGATTGATGTAACAGCAGAAGAGGTGGGGAACAGTACTGATGTACATACTGAGAGAGGGACTGTTCAACACAATTGAGAAACAGGCAGGCGTAGCTGGGGCCTATGTGAGTGCCCATTGCAACCCCCTGGATTTGGAGAAAGTGGGAAGAATTGAAGGAAAAGTTATTGAGGATGAGGACTAGTTTGGCGAGGGGGAGGAGGGTATTGGTGGGGGATGGGGACTGGATGGGTCTGTTGGAGAGGAAAAAACTGATGGCCTTCCTTGTGGAGTATGGATGTGTACAGGGGTTGAACATCCATGGTAAAGATGAAGTGCTGAGGGCCAGGGAACTGGAAGTTACTAAAGAGGTGGAGGGTATGGTTTGTGTCCCAGATGTAGGTGGGGAGTGCCTGGACCAAGGGGGAGAGAATGCATTGCTGCTCGGGACAAATGCAATTCACACCAGGTTTCATCACCAACAGCAAATAACTCCACCCTGCAACTTAAACTATAGTCCTGAAATCCCACCCCCAAAAAAACAAACATACCCTTATTCACAGGAAGGGCAGGCAAGAGGCACACTGTTCAACACATTTACTACGGATGGAATCAGAACATATTTAAGGGAAATCAAATTCTGAAAATCAGAAGTCCAGACCATGGGGTTTCACTGTGCTTCTGATTTTAGCCACATTGACACACTGCTACCTGCACAGTGATGGTCACTTCACAATACAATGGCTGGCCAGCTGTACGTAGGCCTTTGCTGGGATGAAATCTTACTTTCAGCTTTCTTGCTTGTTCTGTCTTTTTCCCACATGGAGAGAGAGTGAAAGAAAGAGGGGTATAGAGATAAGGAAAGAGTGGGGAGAGAGGAGGAGACAGCGGAGAGGGAGGATAGGGGGGGGATACAGAGGAAGAAAGGGAGGGGGGGACAGAGAGTGGGAGAGATGGGAAGAGAAAGGAGGGAAGACAGAGGTGGAGAGAGTGTCAGAGAGAGAGGAAGAAAAAGGGTGGATGAGAGAAAGGGAGAGAGGGTAAATAGAGAGGAAGAGAAAGACAGAAAAAGAGAAAGGGGGAAAGGGGGGGATGTGAGATAAGCAGAAAGAGAAAGAGAAAAGAAGGAGATGGAGTCTGCAGGCCCTGGATATTTCTTCTCTGCTGCTGTAGGCACTTACAGCTTTATAACCCCCTGCAGCTAGAGCTGTCTGGGGGCTCTTGTTGGCCAGGGTTTCCTGAGTTGGAAAGATCCTCTTGGACCGCTCAGCCTCAAATTCTCCCTCATCCTTCTTCAAACAGCAACAGGAGGTCACACTGTTCAGGAATACGGTGCACTTGTTTTTCAAGTTGCAAAACTCTCGTGCTGAGTCAGTTACAGAAGTCCAAATTCCATTCCAATTTATAAATCTGAGAAATGGAAAGCTGTATGATTACATTGATCTGGCTGGGCAGGGGTTGGGGAAGTGGGGGGCTGTGGGGGAGTGGGGGCTGGGGGAGTGGGGGGGAGGGGAGATTGGGGGGTAGGGGTCTGGTAGGGACCTGCAAGAGCTTCTTTCCACCTTGTCTGACTCCCACTGGTGTCAGGGAAGGATGCTGGGCACCCCCCCCACCTCGGTCTGTGTCTCCCCTGTCATGGGTAAGACACCACTGGGGTAGAATGAGGCCATTTTATGGGGACCCCAAGAGACCCAATAGCTGCCCCCACACCGTCCCCCATCCACATGGAAATTTCAGCGAGGTGGAGGGACGAGGTGATTAGGCCACCTCGTTAGACATTATTATGGAGTCACTGGGTCGTCAGTAAAACTCCGTTCAGTTGACTAGTGCCCATCAGTGAGGGCAGTCTGCCACCCTTACCCAGTCTGGCCCACATGTGTCTCTGGGGGAAGGGATGTGTCTGCAATAGCCCGGCTGTACAGAGAGGGATGTGAAAGTGAGGACAGGCAGTTTAAAGGTGTGCCCTGACTTTTAACCAGGTTAACAGCACAGTGACTGGGTGCGAGATCGCACAAGATAGCTGTGAACGATTAGAGATTGGGTTGGATAAGGCAGAACTGTAAACATTTACAATACACCAGCTGAACAGGTCAGTGAGTCACAGAAACACAATGTAATCCCCGAGACAGGGACTGGTCTGTAGCTTTCTCCAGGGAAATCCAAGCCAGGCTTTCAGGAATGGCTGAACAGTGCAGGAGCACACACTGGGGCTAAAAGACCAAACCTGTACGATCTACTTCTACAGTTCAGATCTTTCTAACTGGTAATGACAGGTGAGTGATTGAAACAGCAGAGAGCGAACAACTCGGCAACAAATATTTGTAACAATCGGTTTTATTAATATGCTCTTAGCAAATCTGTCACAAATATTCATCTGTTCAATGGCTTAAAGCAGGGTACAACTCTTTTAAAATTTGCTCCTGAGTGGAGTCATTTATTGGAAGCATTTTCTTTTGGTATTTTTTGCTGTGGTTCAGGAGCCTGGAGCAGTCATCCCTGCCCGAGAAGGATCCTGTCTCTGAGTGTGAGGGTGACCCTGGGCTGGCACCATGTGGTACTGAGGGGGTTCTGTACTGTGCCACCTTGCAAAAGAGATTTTGAATCAATGGCCTCATCTGCCCACCCTCTCTGCTGTCTCAGGGCAATGTAAAATATTCCTGAGCACTGACTGAAGGAATGCAGAGACACTGGGCAATGTTCACCCCTTAACCAACATCGCAAAATAAACCCCTTCACAAGTGACCCCTTAACCAACATTGGGAAATAAACCTTTGCTTAGCTGATTGTCAGAGCATGCCAGGTATAATGAAAACCTAGAGAACTGCGGATTCTGTAAATCGGGAACAAAAAGAGAAATTGCTGGAAAAACTCAGCAGGTCTGGCAGCATTTGTGAAGAAAAAATCAGAGTTAATGTTTCGGGTTTGGTGACTGTGGAAGCGTCACTGGATCTGAAACATTAACTCTGATTTTTCCTCACAGATGCTGCCACACCTGCTGAGCTTTTCCAGCAACTTCTGTTTTCATGCCAGGTGTAAGTTAGCTGCTGGGGGTGTGGTCTGTGGGGTTCCTCTATTATAGCAGTAACTAATTACTGTGGGGGTTCCTCTATTATAGCAGTAACAATTAGCTATTACACACTTCAGGAGGTCTTGAGGCTGTGACAGGTGCTATCGAAGTGCAAGTTGTAACTGGATTGAGTGCCAGATGACTAACGGTGTTTATGCGGCAGTTTCGGTCAGTGTAAATGATGTGTAAATATGGTGTAAAGCAGTGAGATCTTGTATAAGAGCAGACTTCTGTGCAATCAGATAAGAATGATAATTCAGAAAGTCTTGTGGAAATGCAATGATCCATTTTGACAGCCCCATTCCCTAGAGACGGGTGGGGTGGGGCTGAGTGGGTGAACTGGAGCTGGGGGCACAGAGTGGTGAGGACACAGGGATCAGGGAGACCCTGGGGTCTGTAACCTGCCGATATAGCCCCAGGTTAGGAATTGCTGCACACCCAGGTTGACTGACCCGACAGTGTTGGTCTGTGCGCTGCTCTGTTTTTATAAAAACCACCCACGCAGGCTGACACAGGGTCCACGGAAATAAACCTTATCTCCTACTCAGCAGAATTGGATTTGGGAAATGGTGGGGGGCATTGGAGGAGAGGGTGGAGGGGGTGTGGGGAGGGGTGGAGGCGGGAATGGAGGAGGGGAGTGGAGTGGGGTGTGGCATGGCGAACGGAGGAGGGTTGTGGAGGGGGGCTGGAGGGGGGAATGGTGGAGGGGAGTGGAGGGTTGTGGAGGTGGGCTGGAGGGGGG
>NC_063345.1:904118-905105 GCF_021869965.1 Rhincodon typus | reverse complement strand
GAAGTCACACGTTGTTTGAGTGGAACAGAAGCAGTTTGACTTGAGGTCCTGATGGGTATGGTGTTGCTGTACAAACACTGAGCCAGCCCCAGGAGCCTCCTCTGGATGTTATCTTCTGTAAGACAAGCCCTTTCTCCGGAAAACTCAGTTCCAGTTTATCATTGACCTTGAGACTTAGAATAGAAAGGAACACTGCGCTTCAAATCCAATAGAGGCTATACATAGAACCAATAGACCACAGAGACATTTAGGGAGTGATGGACACGGCAGGAGGTAGGATGGAGATGGCAGGAGGTGGGATGGAGATGGCAGGAGGTGGGATGGAGATGGCAGGAGGTTTTTTGGGCACAGCAGGAGGTGGGATAAGGTTGGCAGGAGGGGGGATGGACATGGTAGGATGTGGGATGGACATGGCATGAGCTGGGGTGGGCACTGCAGGAGGTGGGATGTAGATGGCAGGAAGTGGGATGGACAAGCAGGAGGTGGGATGTAGATGGCAGGAGGTGGGATGGACACAGCAGGAGGTGGGATGTAGATGGCAGGAGGTAGGATGGACAAGCAGGAGGTGGGATGTAGATGGCAGGAAGTGGGATGGACATGGCAGGAGGTGGGATGTAGATGGCAGCAGGTGGGATGGAAAAGCAGGAGGTGGGACAGAGATGGCAGGAGGTGAGATGGACACAGCAGTCGGTGGGATGGAGATGGCAGGAGGTGGGATGGAGATGGCAGGAGGTGGGATGGACACAGTAGGAGGTGGGATGGAGACAGCAGGAGGTGTGATGGAAATGTCAGGAGGTGGGATGGAGACAGCAGGAGGAGGGATGGAGACAGCAGGAGGTGGGATGGACACAGCAGGAGGTGGGATGGAAATGGCAGGAGGTGGGATGGAGATGGCAGGAGGTGTGATGGAGACAGCAGGAGGTGGGATGGACACAGCAGAAGGTGGGATGGAGATAGCAGGAGGTGGGATGGAGACAGCAGGAGGTG
>NC_063345.1:897353-904018 GCF_021869965.1 Rhincodon typus | reverse complement strand
ATGACCTGCCAACTCTGTACTCAATACCCCGTCCGATGAATGAAAGCATGCCGTATGCCCTCTTGACCACTCTATCCACCTGCGTTGCCACCTTCAGGGTACAATGGACCTGAACGCCCAGATCTCTCTGTGCATCAATTTTCCCCAGGGCTTTTCCATTTACTGTATAGTTCGCTCTCGAATTGGAACTTCCAAAATGCATCACCTCGCATTTGCCTGGATTGAACTCCATCTGCCATTTCACCGCTCAACTCTCCAATCTATCTATATTCTGCTGCATTCTCTGACAGTCCCCTTCACTATCTGCTGCTCCACCAATCTTAGTGTCATCTGCAAACTTGCTAATCAGACCATCTATACCTTCCTCCAGATCATTTATGTATATCACAAACAACAGTGGTCCCAACATGGATCCCTGTGGAACACCACTGGTCACAGTTCTCCATTTTGAGAAACTCCCTTCCACTACAACTCTCTGTCTCCTGTTGCCCAGCCAGTTCTCTATCCATCTAGCTAGTCCACCCTGGACCCCATGCGACTTCACTTTCTCCATCAGCCTATTGTGGGGAACCTTATCAAACGCCTTACTGAAGTCCATGTATATGACATCTACAGCCCTTCCATCATCTATCAACTTTGTCACTTCCTCAAAGAATTCTATCAAATTGATAAGACATGACCTCCCCTGCACAAAACCATGCTGCCTATCACTAATAACCCATTTTCTTCCAAATGTAAATAGATCCTATCCCTCAGCAGCTTCCCCATCACTGACGTCAGGCTCACCGGTCTATAATTACCTGGATTATCCTTGCTACCCTTCTTAAACAAGGGGACAACATTAGCAATTCTCCAGTCCTCCGGGACCTCACCCGTGCTCAAGGATGCTGCAAAGATATCTGTTAAGGCCCCAGCTATTTCCTCTCTCGCTTCCCTCAGTAACCTGGGATAGATCCCATCCGGACTTGGGGACTTGTCCACCCTAATGCCTTTTAGAATACCCAACACTTCTCCCCTCCTTATGCTGACTTGACCTAGAGTAATCAAACATCTATCCCTAACCTCAACATGTGCCATGTCCCTCTCCTCAGTGAATACCAACGCAAAGTACTCATTAAGAATCTCACTCATTTTCTCTGACTCCTCGCATAACTTCCCTCCTTTGTCCTTGAGTGGCCAACCCTTTCTCTAGTTACCCTCTTGCTCCTTATGTACGAATAAAAGGCTTTGGGACTTTCCTTAACCCTGTTTGCTAAAGATATTTCATGACCCCTTTTAGCCCTTTTAATTCCTCATTTCAGATCGGTCCTACTTTCCCGATATTCTTCCAAAGCTTCGTCTGTTTTCAGTCGCCTCGACCTTATGTATGCTTCCTTTTTCCTTTTTGCTAGTCTCACAATTTCACCGGTCATCCATGGTTCCCTAATCTTGCCCTCTCTATCCCTCATTTTCACAGGGACATGTCTGTCCTGCACTCTAATCAACCTCTCTTTAAAAGCCTCCCACATATCAAATGTGGATTTACCCTCAAACAGCTGCTCCCAATCCACATTCCCCAGCTCCTGCCGAATTTTGCAAGAGTTGGCCTTCCCCCAATTCAGCACTCTTCCTTTAGGACCACTCTCGTCTTTGTCCATCAGTATTGTAAAACTTACGGAATGGTGATCACTATACCCAAAGTAATCCCCTGTTGAAACTTCAACCACCTGACCGGGCTCATTCCCCAACACAAGTCCAGTATGGCCCCTTCCCGAGTTGGACTATTTACATACTGCTCTAGAAAACCCTCCTGGATGCTTCTTACAAATTCTGCTCCATCTAAACCCCTAACACTAAGTGAATCCCAGTCAATATTGGGAAAATTAAAATCTCCCATCTCCACCACCCTGTTGCTCCTACATCTTTCCATAATTTGACTACATATTTGTACCTCTATCTCACGCTCGCTGTTGGGAGGCCTGTAGTACAAGCCCCAACATTGTTACCGCACCCTTCCTATTTCTGAGCTCTGCCCATATTGCCTCACTGCTCGAGTCCTCTATAGTGCCCTCCTTCAGCACAGCTGTGATATCCTCTTTGACCAGTAATGCAACTCCTCCACCCCTTTTACCTCCCTCTCTATCCCGCCTGAAGCATCTATATCCTGGGATATTTAGTTGCCAATCTTGCCCTTCTCTCAACCAAGTCTCAATAACATCATACTCCCAGGTACTAATCCAAGCCCTAAGTTCATCTGCCTTACCTACTACACTTCTTGCATTAAAACAAATGCACCTCAGACCACCTGTCCCTCTGCGTTCACCATCTGCTCTCTGCCTACTCTTCCCTTAGTCACACTGACTTCATTATCTAGTTTCTTACAGGCTTTAGCTACTACCTCCTTAGTCTCCACTAACCTCCTCATTTGGTTCCCATCCCCCTGCCACATTTGTTTAAACCCTCCCCAACAGCGTTAGCAAAAGCACCCCCTAGGACATTGTTTCCAGTCCTGTCCAGGTGTAGTCCATCCGATTTGTAATAGTCCCACCTCCCCCAGAACTGGTCCCAATGTCCAAATATCTGAACCCCTCCCTCCTGCACCATCTCTCAAGCCACTCATTTATCCTGCCTATTCTTTCATTTCTACTCTGACTAGCACGTGGCACTGGTAACAAACCTGAGATTACTACCTCTGAGGTCCTACTTTTTACCTTGGCTCCTAACTCCCTGAATTCTGCTTGTCGAACCTCATCCCGTTTTTTTACCTATATCATTGGTGCCTATATGCATCATGCCAGCTGGCTGTTCACCCTCCCCCTTCAGAATGTCCTGCAGTCGATCTGAGACATCCCTGACCCGTGCAGCTTGGAGGCAACACACCATTCGGGAGTCTCGTTTTCGACCACAGAACCGCCTATCTATCCCCGTACAATTGAATCCCCTATGACTATCGCCCTTCCACTCTTTTTCCCACCCTTCTGTACAGCACAGCCAGCCACGGTGCCATGAACTTGGCTACTGCTGCCTTCCCCTGGTGAGCCATCTCCCCCAACAGTATCCAAAACGGTATACCTGTTTTGGAGGGAGATGACCGCAGGGGATACCTGCACTGCCTTCCTGCTTTTTTTCTGCCTTTTGGTCACCCATTCCCTTTCTCCCTCAGCGATCCTAATCTGCGGTCAACTTTACCCACACAGGCTCTATGCCTTCCAACACTATATTGCTTCTTGTTATCAATTTAATTTAATTTCTCATGAATGAGGCAACCCCGCCTGCCTTTTGATAGGAAGAGTATCCTTGGATATTTAGATCCCAGCCCTGATCCCCTTGCAGCCATATCTCTGTGATACCCACAACATCCTACCTGCTAATTTCAATCTATGCTACAAACTCACTTACCTTGTTTCATATACTGCATATATTTCAATACAACACCCCTAGTCCTGTGTTGACTTTCCCCCACCCCCTCCCTTCTTGTAGTAGTTCCCTTACCTGTTGTGCCTGAAGTTAGATTCCTGACCCTTTCCATACTCTCTGTCTGATTAGTTGTGGTGGAAACTTTAATAACCTCTGCTGAACCCTCCCTCCCCTTTTAACTTTTTCCCATAATTTCCCACCCAACAGAAACCACTGCCCATTATTTAGTTTAAAGTGCTTTCCACAACCTTAGCTATGTAATTCACTAGGAGTCTAGTCAATGTAAATGCAAGTTGTTAACATGAGTGTAAATATTTAGATAGTTACAGGTTCATGATTATTAAAGGCGCACCATTTCTCGTGTGTAACCTCTTGTGATTCCTGTTGTCCCAGAAAGTATTTCTATGAATGGTCAGAAGGCAATGTTTGATATATCCTCCAAGTATGGCACGTTGTCTGAAGGAGTGGAGATTCCTGTGCTGACTGAGCTGACTGTGTGCGTCGACATTTATCAGACAAGCAACATTAAGAATTGGGCAGCTTTCACCTATCACATTGCAGCATCTGGGAGGGACCAGGAACTGGCCATTACAAGCCAGAATAACCAGCTGACAGTGTGGCTCTGTGGTTCAATGATGGAAACCCAGATCTCTTTGCCATTAACTACCTGGCACACAGTGTGTTTCACTTGGAGTGAATTTTCCAAGTCCCTGGCTGTCTATATGAATGGATCAAAGATAAAAGCTTACAATACATCAGCAAGCAGAGTTCAGTCCAGAGGATCCTTCTTCCTGGGAAGATACCAACTCTCCGATTTAAACAGCTCGAAGATTGAGTTTGATAAATCCTGGAATTTTTTAGGAGACTTGTACTATTTCAGAGTCTGGAACCATTCGAAAAGTGCTCTGGAGATTTCCACTTTGGGTTGTTCAGATGGAGATATCATCAGCTGGTCAGCACAGCATTTGAATTTCACAAGTAACACACTGGCAATGGATTCCAACCTCCGATGTGGTGAGTTACACATAGAGGGTACAGGATACAATTGTTCTGTTCACTCTCTCTTCACAGAAACAGAGAGTAGTGTGTTTAAGCAGGAAAGTTCCAGAGAAAGAAACTTAGATAAAGGCATTGGGAGGGCACAGAAACAGAGCTACAAATTATGTTGAAGGAGAAGTCAACAGTGATAAAGGGTATTTCATAAGTCACAGAATTAAACACATTCTGACCAGAAGGAAATCTATAATAAACTAGAGATCTTAAAGATAGCATCAAGTTAACGAAAAAGCATAAAGTTGTGCAAAGGTAGGTGGCAAGTCAGAAGATTGGTCAGAATATAAAAACAAACAGCAAAGTATGGCTAAAAAAATGAATAAAGAGGAGAAATTTGAGTATGAGAGAAAGCTAATGAGAAATATCAAAACAGAGAGTTAGAGTTTCTAGAAATATTTTATAA
Organism: Rhincodon typus; assembly: GCF_021869965.1. Lineage (NCBI taxonomy): Eukaryota > Metazoa > Chordata > Chondrichthyes > Orectolobiformes > Rhincodontidae > Rhincodon > Rhincodon typus. Next base: position 899,166 of record NC_063345.1, on the reverse strand, counting down.
AAGTAAAGAGACAACAAAATGTCCATTGTATGGAAGGCGAGAATAGAGAATTAAACATGGGAGAAAAGGAAATGACAGATGAATAAACAGGCATTTTGCAGCAGTATTCACCACAGAAGGTGCAAATAACATCCAGGAAGCAGTTACACATCAGGAAATCCTTTAATCATTCACGGGATGAGGGAGTCACTGGCTAGGCAGCATTTATTGCCCATCCCTAATTGCCCCGAGGGCAGTTAAGAGTCAACCACATTGCTGTGGGTCTGGAGTCACATGTAGGCCAGACCAGGTAAGGATGGCAGTTTCCTTCCCAAAAGGACATTAGTGAACCAGATGGGGTTTTCCCCAACAATCAATTCACAGTCATCATTAGATTCTTAATTTCAAATTCCACCATCTGCCGTGGCCAGATTCCCAGAACATTATCTGGGTCTCTGGATTAACAGCCCAGTGATAATACCACTAGGCCATCACCTCCTCTATAGGCAATGGAAGGGAGGAAGGAGGTGAGAGAGTCGGTGAATTATTTTACATATTTCACACCTCCCCTGTTATGGAAAGGGTGTCATCAGTTAGGGTGATAGCATCGGGAACTCTTTTGTTATTCAAAACATGAGGGAGGTGGGAAAAGGAAACGACAGGCCAATGACTTCAACGTTTGTCATCAGAAAATATAAAAAGTGATCAGGGCTGGCACGATCTTTGGACAGAAACTGAGTTAAAGTTTCATGTCCAGTGACCATTCTTTGGAATTGTTACAGCTCAGAAGATGTAGCATATATCGGGTGGAAGGGAAAAAGGAGCGCATAGATAGGCAGAGAAAGAGCCCAGAGAGAGAGAGAGCACGATAGGTAGATAGACAAACAGATGGATAATGACGAGCGAGGGATGGAGATAAAGTTGCTAATGGAGACCGTGAGTAGGTGAGAATGGCTGTGCTGAAAGCAGCCCATGGCGTGACAGGGCCTGGGGTGTGGGGGTGGGGGTAAAGACATGGAAAAAGATGGCCAGGTTCTAAAATTATTGAACTCGATATTAAGTCCGGAGGGCTGTAGGGTCCCCAAGCGGAAAATGAGGTGCTGTCCTTCCAGCTTGCACTGAGTTTTGCTGGAACGTTGCAGCAAGCCTGAGACAGAGATGCTGGCCAGGGAACAGGGTGGTGTGTTGAAGCGGCAGGCAACTGGAAGCTCAGGATCCTTTTTTTGCAAACAGAACATAGATGTTCTGCGAAGCGATCGCCCAGTCTGTCTTTTGCCTCACAATATCTCCTGCCTACAACGTGTTTCCCTCTTCACAGAGGCTGTAGTGAAGTGTGCAGGAACTGGAGGCTGAAGGCAGACAGCTGGGTTAGATAGGAAGGAGCAGCATCATTTCCACTGACTCACCAGCAACCTCGGGAATCTCCCAAGCACGTCACAACCAATGAAAGACTTCTGAAGTAACTGCTGTACTGTCACAAGAAAAGTAGCGAAAGCACATACAGCAAGATGCCACAGCCAGGTTCATTCAGAGAGGAAAATTGTGGAGATCACAGTGAGCCCAAACCCCTATCCTACTCTGAACACTTTCTGTGAGATCTCTTCCATCTATAAGAGGACGAACATGCTTCAGTACTGACCCTCCGACAGTGCCTGCTCCCTCAGCACTGACCCTCCGACAGTGCGGCGCTCCCTCAGCACTGACCCTCCGACAGTGCGGCGCTCCCTCAGCACTGACCCTCCGACAGTTCAGCACTCCCTCAGCACTGACCCTCCGACAGTGCGGCACTCCCTCCGTACTGACCCTCCGACAGTGCGGCGCTCCCTCAGCACTG
>NC_063345.1:886104-896853 GCF_021869965.1 Rhincodon typus | reverse complement strand
CTCCCTCAGCACTGACCCTCCGACAGTGCGGCGCTGTTTGCTGAGACACTGACGTTGTTGAACTGTTGTTTTCTGATTTTCATTGAGTGTAATTCATTGGATCTCCGCAATTGTTGAGGAATGTTATATTTTGCCTGTTGATTCACTAACTGTTTTTATATTTTTTTTAATGAATAGACACCCTAATTGTCGAAGAGATAAACTATCTGCTTCCAATTTTGGAGAGTCTTTGTCATGTTGGAAATATGTTTGAGAGCACCATTTGTGTCTGAGAGTCTTGAACCCCACACAGATTCCATGTTCCGATCACACTGGGTTCCCATTCCGCTGCTTTGGGAAATCCTCTGGGTTCCTCAGGCTACAGGATCCTCCCAATCCCCAAATTCACAGAAAAATGTTTCAGTTTGTCTGGGAAAAGAAATCACAGAATAATCAAGTCACAACTGGATCCTGGTTATTTTTCAGGCTAGACAAAGGGGGACTGTAATCAAACCCAAGGATCCCTCCTGGAACATCTGGCTATTGTTTATAAAATACTTGGATTTTGGAATATTCCAAATATAATTTCAAACTTTGCTGATGATCACAAACACCAAGGCTGACACTAACCTGCTGTTACAGGACACAGAGAGGCTAGTGCCAAGCAGATAGAGCTTTACATGAAGGTGTTTGGTTAGTGTGGGCTGCAACCAGGCAGAGGGACATGTTGTTACAACTAACCTGTCTTTGGGATGCACACCTTACACACCTGGTATTACACATTAGGACAACATTTGCTAAATAATCCCGAGTGTGCTATCAAGGACACTGTTGACCAATTAAATGCTGTCTGTTGAGCTGTCAGTGTGATGTACTTGTGTGTGCTGGAAGCTACAAATTTAAATACACAGAGTCCTGTTCTTCACAGGATGTCAGAACGTGTACACACGCACTGCGCCTGTTTCAGCTCAACAACATAGGGATAGGGCAATGTGTCAACCAATCAGAGTAACCTGCCTGACTTACAACTTGAGCAAATCTAATCATTTAATTACTACATTCCCTGTGACAATGCCTCCACCAATCAGAGTCCCCTTGCCATTAACCAACACTTTTCATGTGCAATGTAAAAATGTTGTTCCTGCTGTATTGGTATTTCTTGAGAATTGTCCTGATGAGTGAAAAACAACAAGCTTTGACAATATGTATCTTTTCAAACCAGACAATTATAAAGAAGTACAACGTGATCAATTTTGGCAAACGGGTTTGGGTGAAACGTATGGACTTAATGGCCCAGTTCTATGGAGTGTGTGGAGTCCGAGACTTTGGGGGGGAGGGGTCATGCATGGATCTTTGAAGGAAGAGAAGACATATTGTGATTGGTGAGCAAGTGCGTGGGATCGTGGGCTTCATAAATAGAAGCATCAAGTACAAAAGCAGGGAGGTATTACAGAAGCTTTATAAAACAGTGGTTTGGTCACAACCAGAGTTTTGCATCCAGTTCTGGTTACCACACTACCCCAATTAATCACTTCACATTTCTCCAGTCCTAGTCACCACACTTTTGAAAGGACATGAGGATCCTTGTAGATCAGCCAGAATGATTCCAGGGAAAAACAATTTTAGTGACACCATTAGGTTAGAGAAGCTGGGCTCGTCCTATTCAAGCAAACGAGATGAAAGGAAATTTGACCAAAGTATGCAAGACCGTTATGGATAAAGTAAATGAAGAAAAGATTCCAGTGACAGAGCAGTTTAATTAAGAATTGGATGAAACTGAACCTCCATTAAGTGAGTCAGATTGGCCTTTTGTGTTAGGAGAATACAAAACTAGCCAACCTAGAGAAACTTAACACTGGAGTATGGCTTGCAGAAAAGTTCCAGACTTGAGCACTTCTGGGAATTCAGGGCAAGAAGGAAAAGAGGTGATTGGTTGCTTTTGCCAAATATTTTTCAGCTTCCAGGAATTAATTCTTGTTCTGCTACAGGAGAAGAAGCTGATGCAGTGATTCAGGTTTATTCTATTTGTAAGATTCAAAATGATATATACTGAATGAGAGATGAGTGGGAGAGGATAAAAGGTGTGAATCAAAAGGCTGACTTATGCAGTGAATCCAGCAACAGAGAGCCATCACAACGCACAGCGTGATACAACCTACAGGTAAAGAAGCTGATTGGTAACTAGGATCGGTTATTTAACTATTTAACCCTTTCTACTCTTTTGCTTAAAAATAGTTTAGGTGGAAGATTGATCTTGGTATAAAAATTAATTGTATTAAAGTGCAATGAACTTGGAAACGAGCTTGTACTAATTTATGAAATAATTCAAATACAACAGTGATGGTAGGGCTGCTACAACATGTGGGAGCTGCTAAGAAACCAATATGTTCCAGAGTGAACACATCTGCAGTACGTGTGGAACAAAAACAAAAGTTGCTGGAAAAGCTCAGCAGGTCTGGCAGCACCTGTGAAGAAAAAATCAGAGTGAATGTTTCGGGTCCGGTGACTCTTCCTCAGAACTGATGGTAGCCGAGGAAACGTCGGTGTATATGCAGAAAATAGGGATATTTAAGCTGACGTCTTCCCAGCCACCATCAGTTCTGAGGAAGGGTCACCGGACCCAAAACATTAACTGTTTTTTACTTCACAGATGCTGCTAGACCTGCTGAGCTTTTCCAGCAACTTCTGTTTTTGTTCCTGATTTGCAGTATCTGCAGTTCTTTCAGTTTTTATGCAGTAAATGTTTACAGCTCGAGGAACTTACGATCTGAGTTAAGAAGTTGGAGTCTGAGCTGCACACATTACGCTATATCAGGTAAAGGGCACTTTCTTCCAGAAGATGGTCAGACTCCTCAGATTAGACAATTCAAAATTGCTCTGTGGTCAGTGACAGCAAGTGAGGCAGGTATGAGGACAAGGGTTACACTTGAGAAGCCTCTGGCCTTGCAGTTGTTGACCAAGGATCTTGCAAACTGTGCAGCTGAGAGCGGGGACTTGTAGGATGGATGAGCAAACTGCCCACAACACTTTGGTACAGGAAGTCATTCACGTGGGGAGGGGCAGGAGGATATAGGAATGTAGTAGTGAAAGGGGACAGTATGATTCAGGAAAAGGTACTGTTCTCTGCAAATGGAAGCATTGGTTATGAAGGCTGTGTGCCCTGCCCTGTGCCAGGGTTAAGGACATCTCCTCAGGATTGGGGAAGATCTTGGAGAGGGAGAGGGCAGATCCACTTGATGTTGATAGGACTAGGAAGGAGGATTTTCTGAAAGATTTCCAACAGTTAGGAGCTAAATTAGAAAGAATAACCAGCAAGGTATTGATCTCTGGATTGCTCCCTGAGCCATGGGAAACGGGCCTGGGGTAAATAAAGTGAAGGAGTTAAAGACACAGCTTGAAGAATGGTGTGGATAGAATGGGTTTCAGGTCACAGAGCACAGGTACGAGGTCTGGGGTAGAACAAGGATGTTCTGGCAGGATAGACTTCACCTGAACTGTGCTGATGGAACGATGATAATAGCCAGGAATGATCTTGGATCAGAAAAAGTGGAATCCATACAGGAGGAAATGCTTTTCAGAGACAGAGATTTGGCCAGCTGAGCTGTCGCTGATGTTAGTCATGTGTAGTCCTCCACACTCAGCTCAGCCTTGCTCATGGACAGGCAACATGGAACATTGGGTGTAGTTCTGGTCGCCCCACTACCAGAAGGACGTGGATGCTTTGGACAGGGTGCAGAGAAGGTTTACCAGGATGTTGCCTGGTCTGGAGGGTTTTAGTTATGAGGAGAGGTTGGATAAACCCTGGTTGTTTATACCAGAAACACGGAGGCTTGATAGAGACCTGATAGAGATATACAAAACATACATAGCAAGGATATTCGGAGGTTTCTTCCCTGGGTGGAAAGGTCAACCACAAGAGGCCACAGGTTCAAGGTGAGAAGAGGAAAGTTTAGGGGAGAAGTGCCAGGAAAATGTCTCACGCAGTGCCCGAAATGCACTGCCAGTGGAGGTGGTGGAAGCACCTTTAAACGTTAGCAACGTTTAAGGTGTATCTTGATAGGCACATGAGCAGGAGGCAAACAAAGGGATAGAAACTGCGTACGGGAAATAGGTAGTGGGTCTAAATTTTTAAAAATTCATTAATGGGATGAGAATATCACTGGCCAGGCAGCATTTACTGCCCATCTCAAATGCCCAGAGGGCAGTACAAAATCAACCACATTGCAGTGGGTCTGGAGTCACATATAGGCCAGACCAGGTAATGATGGCAGTTTCCTTCCCTAAAGGGCATTAGTGAACCAGGTGGGGTTTTCCAACAATCGACAATGGATTCATGGTCATCATTAGATTCTTAATTCCAGATATTTTATTGAATTCAAATTCCACCATGTGCTGTGGCGGGATTCAAACCCAGGTCCCCAGAATGTTATCTGGGTCTCAGGATTAACAGTCCAGCGATAATACCACTAGGCCATCGCCTCCATGAAGGATTAGGAACTGGCACTGTCTTGGTGGGCCGAAGGGCCTGTTCCTTGCTGGATTGTTCTTTGTTGTTCTTTGAAACAGAGGAACACACAGTAATACCCACTGCATTTGGAACAGACCTATAGGAGCTAATGTGTTTCTTTTTCCAACAGTAACACTCCATCCGTTACCAGACATTAGCTCTGTAAAGTTAACCAATTCCATTTCATCCTCGTAACTTATCTTTCTGCCGGTACTTGGCTCTTTCTGAATGAACCTTTAATTACATTTCCCTAACCTTGTCAGACTCACACCAAAGCCTTGGTCATAAAACTGCTGGAAACTACTCACCAAAGACAGTTTAAGGTTCACATGCACCTCTAGATGTTTCTGACAATGTGAATCAATGAGGCACTGAGAATTTCGGCAAGTAATGTGTAGCACTCTTCTATGGAACTGTACACACAGAGGACGCAATATTTAATCTGAAACTTACAGAACCAGAGCTTCCTGTTGAGATGATGGTTTTGCCTCTGATTTGTCCTGGGTATCGTTTCCCTTGCAACACTATCCAGCCAGCAGGTCATTGCTGTGTCTACTGCTCTCACTTCTCACTTACAAACTTATGGGATCAATGCCCAACTCCAGGAGGCCATAGGGCCCATTGAATCCATGTTAGCTCTCTCTTAAAGAGTAATCCAGTCAGTACCATTCCCCTGCCCTGCCCCCAGCGTCCCTGTACAATTTCTTCCTCGATCCCCCATCCAATGTTGTTTTGAAATTTGCTCCCACCAACCTCAGGCAGAGAGTTCAGGCCATTGTCATTTGCTGGTAGAAACATCCTTTCTCACACTCCCCCACTTCCGTCTGAGTCCCCGTCTCCTTGCACTATCAGCTGATAGGAAGATGGTTTCCCTTGTGTTCCTCACCCGATCATAATATTGTGCATTTCAATCAAATCTCCACTTAATTTCATTTGCTCATTCTTCACTGCTGTTTGTGGGAGCTTGTTGTGTATATTTCCTGGTGTGTTTCCAACACAACAGCAGTGACTGAGCTGACAAGGTGGTGCACTGGGTTGTTCTGAGATGTTGAAAGGTTTGATCACAATAAACAATCTTTCCTTTGTTGTTCACTGTTAGGCTGCATCCCGGTCATTAGTTTATGTTCTGTGTCTTTACCACATTCCCATATATGTCCCTCCTTTCAGTCAAGTCTCTGAAAGACTGGGAGGTCATCCAAAGAGGGGTGATCATGTCCGATGTTTCTGCCTGGTTAATCCAGGGATACTGAGGCAAGCATCTGTCCAACAATCCTGTCCTTTCCTGGATAACAGATCTCGCCAGAGGACGCTGTAATGTGACCAGGCTCAGTAGGGAAACTACCACTGGCTACCGTTTCTCAAAGCAGAAATTCTGTCAATGAGCAGCTCATTTTGCTCAATGGCCTGAGAGACAGAAATGATCCAATCCCAACACATGATGCAAATAGAATCTGAGTTACATGGGTTCTCACATGGACACAGGAGCAGCAACTTTAAACACACAGGCCCCGGGTGCAATCTGAAATGAGGCAGGGGCATTGCAGAGAAAACTGGAAATGTACAAAATGTCAAGCCTTCCCCTGTAGCTGCAGGTTGTGCCAATATATGGACAACAGTTGACAGGGGCCTTGAGCTGAGGAACTTGGAGAGTTGGCTCGAGCTCAGGATTCCAGCAAGATAGAGTCAGCGCTTGTTCTCTGAACACAGCAACAAGGCCATTCCAACACAAGACCATTGACACACTACTAACCCTAACTCAATCCAGCAACAGGGGCAGGCAGTTGGAGAGGGGACAGGGTGAGATCAGTGAGGGAGGGATTAGTATGGAGGGGTTAGTGAGGAGTCACTAAGTCTTGTACAAGTTCAGCAACACCTCCCTGCATTTCTGCTTTTGCTCCTATTAATGAAAGCTGGGATAGCATAGCTGTATTAACATCTCACTCTACCTGTTTCTGCCATCCAGGTCCCTCTGCTCCTCATACCCTTTATCCTTTTCTGATGTCTGGGAACTCCACCACTAACCTTTCTCCAGCACAAAAAGTATACATTCACCATGACTCTCTGTTTCCTATCACTCAGCCAATTTTGTATTCACATTACTCACGATTTAGAGCTTTCCCAACTTTCCTGTTGTGAGTCACTGTATCAAATACCTTCTGCAAGTCTATGTATCTCATCAACCCTCAGTTATCTCTTCAAAGTTAGACAAGTTTGACATCATTGTTCTCTTCCGAATCAATCCATAGTTTTGCACATTATTAATTCTATCCTGAATAATTATTTCTAGAAGTTTCTCCACCATCAGAGTCAAATTGACTGCTCTGTAACTATCACTGCAAGCTTTACAACTTGTTTTGAACAAGAGAATGATTTTTGTAGTTTTCCAATCCTCCAACATCACCTCCGAAATCCTGGGAAGATTGAAAGATAATTGCAGGCACCTCAGCAGTTTTCATTTTCACTTTGTTCCAATATTGATGTTCTCGAAGCTGTGTGTGTGCACAGCCATCCCTGAATTTCTGTGCACAGTGAACGGTATTTGAACACAGTGACTTCTGGCTCTGGAAATGGCTGTCACATGTGGATCTTGGCGACCTGAGCAGAGAAAGAAAACTAGAGGGAGCGCTGTTTCCTTCAATATCCTCATCAAGGATCTCATCCAGTCCCACGGGTTTATCACCTTTACCTGTTTATCCTAGACTGCCTGTCTGTCAGTTTTATATCCTTGTGACTGAGATTCCTCCTTTGTCAACATTGCCTGAGTAGGCAAAGTGTTCATTTAACACATCAGCTATGGCTCCTGTCTCAAAGTGTAACCCCCCTTTTTAGTCTCTAATCAGCCCTACTGCTCCTTTTACTGTTTATATGGCCATAGAAGACTTTCGGATAACTGACTGTTAACTGCCTTTTCTCATAACTCTTTGCTTCTCTTATTTGCTTTCTCACTTCCATCAGAAATGTTGATGTTCCTCTTGGTTCTTCATTGTATTTTCTGCCGGACACTTTTTCTTCTTCTTAATTTCTATTTCCTCCCTTGTCCAGGAGCTCTGCATTTGTTTGTCTAACCTTTCCAATTGTGGGAATATTGAATGTCACTAATGTCTCAGCCATGATTTCAGGCCAAAGCTCAGCTCCAGAGTCAATAAACGTGGAGCTGGAAGAGCACAGCAGGTCAGACAGCATCTGAGGAGCAGGGAAGTCAATGTTTCAGGCCAAAACTCTTTGTCAAGACTGGGGAGCGGGATGGGAGCCCAGAAATAAATAGAGGGAGGGGGGTAGGGACAGGGATAGGGAGAGGGTCAGTGGGATGGAGATAGGTGGATGCAGGTAGGGGGTTATTGTGGTTGGTCAGTGGGAAGGGTGGAGCAGATAGGTGAGTAGGAAGATGGACAGGTTGGGGTGGAGGGATTTTGAAGCTGGTGAAGTCAATATTCAGACCATTGGGCTGTAAACTCCCACAGCGAAATATCAGGTGTTGTTCCTCCAGTTTACATTTGGCCTCCCTCTGACAGTGGAGGAGGCCAAGGATGGACATGTCACCAGGGGAGTGGGAGGGGGAGTTAAAGTGGATGGTAACTGGAAGGTCGGGTTGATTGGTGTGTGCAGAGATCAGATGCTCCATGAACTGGTCCCCGAATCTGCATTTGGTCGCCCCGATATAGAGGGGACCACATCGGGAACAACAATATAATAGACTAGGTTCGGTGAAGTGCAGGTGAATCTCTGCCAGATTTGGAAGGATTGTTTGGGCCCTTGCACGGTGGTGAGGGGGGGAGGTGTAGGGGCAGGTGTAGCCCCTCCTGCGGTTGCAGGGAAGGGTACTGGATGTGGTGGGGTGGTGGGGGAGGGGGAGTGTAGAGCTGATGAGGGAATCTCAGAGTGAACAGTCCCTGTGGGAAGCAGACAGCGATGGGGAGGGAAATATCTTTTTGGCGGTGGGGTCTGATCGTAGATAGCAGAAATCGGTGGATGGTGGGGTGGTACGTGAGGACCAATGGGACTCTATCCTTATTGTTGTTGGGGGGAGGAGGTTTGAGGGCAGAAGTGCAGGAAATGGGGAAGATGCAATTGAGGACATCTTTAATAACAGAGGAGGGGAAACTACAGTCCCTAAAGTAGGAGGATATCTGGGATGTCCTGGAGTAGAATGCCTCATCCTGGGAGCAGATGTGGCGGAGGCGGAGGAATTGTGAGTATGAGGCAGCATTTTTACAGGAGGGTGGGTGGGAGGAGGTGTAGTCGAGTAAGGAAATGTTACTCCAGTTGTACAGTGCTTTGGTGAGAGTTGATTTGGAATACTGTGTGCAGTTCCCTTTCCTGTTTAAGGATAAACTTGTTCTGGATACAGTAAAGTGAAGATTCACTCAGATGCTCCTTGGGATGGAGGGGTTTGTTCTCTGATGCCTTCCATTGCATCATTAATGGTTTGAGCCATAGTGATACACTCTGTATTAAACATCAGCCCCATGTCAGTGAGGAACTGTACCCAGGCACGGTGGCAGCTGCTGAGGAGGTACATGATTTGATGGCCTCTGTATCCTCTGGGCTCTGTTCTTGATCAGCACAGCTTTTGTAACCCCCCCCACTCCCCCTCCCCTGGATATCCCAGCCATCAGTGACTATCTCCCAGCTGACAGTGTCAATATCTGCCATCTTAAATCTCATTGCCAGGTATCCTCGTCATGGAGTGAAGATTACCAGGAGGTTGTGAGCTGGTGGCCACGTCATGGTGCCAGGGCACATTGCTGTCTCCATCATTTTGTTGAACATTGCTAGGGAATTGGGGCAAACTCTCCATTAGTTGGAGTCATGCCTGGCACATAGGAAGATGGCCGTGATTCTTGAAGGTCAGTCATCTCAGCTCCAGGAGATGTCTGCAGGGTAGTGCCCTAAACCCAATCATCTTCAGCTGCTTCACCAATGATCTTCTCTCCATCATTAGGTCAGAAATGGGAATGTTTGCCAATGATTGCACAACATTCGCGACTCCTCAGATACTGAAACAGTCCATGTTCAAATGCGACAAGATCTGGACAATATCCAGGCTTGGGCTGACAAGTGGCAAGTGACATTCGCGCCACACAAATGCCAGGCTATGACCATCACCCAATAAGAGACAATCTAACCACCGCCCTTTGACATTCAATGGTGTTACCATCACTGAGTCCCCCACTATCAACATCCTGGGGGTTACCATTGACCTGAAACTCAACTGGACCCACCACATTAACACAATGTCTACAAGAGCAGGTCAGAAGCTGGGAATACTGCAGCAAGTAACTCACCTCCTGACTCCTCAAAGCCTATCCACCATCTACAAGGCACAAGTCAGGAGTGTGATGGAATACTCCCCACTTGCCTGGATGAGTGCAGCCCCAACAACACTCAAGAAGCTTGACACCATCCAGGACAAAGCAGCTGCTTGATTGGCACCACATCCACAAGCATCCACTCCCTCCACCACCAACGCTCAGTGGCAGCAGTGTGTCTACAAGATTCACTGCAGAAATTCACCAAAGATCCTCAGACAGCACCTTCCAAACCCACATCCACTTCCATCTAGAAGGACAAGGGCAGCTGGTATATGGGAACACCACCCCCTGCAAGTTCCCCTCCAAGTCACTCACCATCCTGACTTGGAAATATATTGCAGTTCCTTCACTGTCACTGGGTAAAAATCCTGGAATTCCCTCCCTAATAGCATTGTGGGTCAACCCACAGCAGGAGGACTGCAGCGGTTCAAGAAGGCAGCTCACCCCCATCTTCTCAAGGGGCAACTGGGGATGGGCAAGAAATGCTGGGCTCAGCCAGCGACGCCCACATCCCACAAATAAATAAAATAAACAGCCCTGCCGTTAGAACAATGAGAAACTGAGTCACAGGCAAGAATCCCATTTGGTCAATCATCAGGGAAATGCAAGAGAAAGATGGGAAAGGCTATCCCACAGCAGAGCAGGAGGCCATTTGGCCCATTCTGTCAAAACCTGCTGGCTGTTTGAAAAAATTCCATGAAAATCCTGATCCCTGCCCATCTCAGAGCCTCCTATCACATTTGCAGTCTACCCAATTTCTTTTTGAAATTTGTTACTTATTCTGCTTTCACTTCTTTGTTCATTAGACAGCGTAGGGCAACAGGGTTAGTTTGGGGATTGACACAGGGCTGCCGGAGAGAGTGCGGGGCAGTGGGATTAGCTTGGGATCGATACAGGGCTGTGGGGAGAGTGCGGGGCAGTGGGATTAGTTTGGGATCGATACAGGGCTGT
>NC_063345.1:884490-885604 GCF_021869965.1 Rhincodon typus | reverse complement strand
TCTAGCCTGTCTAGTCCCATCAGGATTTTATATGTTTCTGTAAGATCATGCCTCATTCTACTAAATTCCAGTGAATACAAGCCCAGTCGACCCAGTCTTTCCTCATATGTCAGTCCTGCCATCCCGGGAATCAGTCTGGTGAGCCTTCGCTGGACTCCCTCACTAACAAGAATGTCCTTCCTCAGACAGTACTCAAGGGTGTGGCATCATTAAGGCCCTGTATAGCTGCAGCAAGACATCCTTACTCCGATATTCAAATCCTCTCGCTATGAAGGCCAGCATGCCATTAGCTTTCCTAACTGCCTGCTGCACATCCATGCCAACCTTTAGTGACTGTTCCACAATGACACAGGTCTCGTTGCACCTCACTCAAAGATAGTAAGAACTGCTGATGCTGGAGTCAGAGATAACACAGTGTGAAGCTGGAGGAACACAGCGGGCCAGGCATAGAATTCATAGAATCCCTACATTTAGGAAACAAGTCCACACCAACCCTCAGAGCATCCTATCCAGACCTATTCCCCTATAACCCAACTAATCTACACATCCCTGAGCACTACGGGCAATTTCCCACAGCCAAACCACCTAACCTGCACATCTTGGGACTGTGGGAGGAAACCCACACAGACCCGGAGGAAACCCACGCAGACACGGGGAGAACATGCAAACTCCACACAGACAGTCGCCTGAGGGTGGAAGAGGAGCAAGTATGGCCTAAGAATTGGGAGTAGGGGATTGCATTCTTGCAGGAAGGTGGGTGAGAGGAGGTGTAGTCTAGGTAGCTGTGGGAGTCAGCAGGCTTGAAATAGATAAATACAAGTTAGCCAGGAAGGATCTAAACTTACAAGTTAGCCAGGAAGGACCTAAAGTTACAAGTTAGCCAGGAAGGACCTAAAGAGAGAGCTAAGAAGAGCCAGGAGGGGACATGAGAAGTCTTTAGCAGGTAGGATCAAGGAAAACCCTAAAGCTTTCTATAGGTATGTCAGGAATAAAAGAATGACTAGAGTAAGATTGGGGCCGGTCAAGGACAGTAGTGGGAAGTTGTGCTTGGAGTCTGAAGAGATAGAAGAGGTGCTAAATGAATATTTTTCGTCAGTATTCACACAGGAAAAAG
>NC_063345.1:873380-884480 GCF_021869965.1 Rhincodon typus | reverse complement strand
AAGGATGTGGAAGCATTGGAAAGGGTGCAGAGGAGATTTACCAGGATGTTGCCTGGTATGGAGGGAAGGTCTTATGAGGAAAGGCTGAGGGACTTGAGGCTGTTTTCGTTAGAGAGAAGAAGGTTAAGAGGTGACTTGATAGAGACATACAAGATGATCAGAGGATTAGATAGGGTGGACAGTGGGAGCCTTTTTCCTCGGATGGTGATGGCTAGCACGAGGGGACATAGCTTTAAATTGAGGGGTGATAGATATAGGACAGATGTCAGAGGTAGGTTCTTTACTCAGAGAGTAGTAAGGGTGTGGAATGCCCTGCCTGCAAAAATAGTAGACTCGCCCACTTTAAGGGCATTTAAATGGTCATTGGATAAACATATGGATGATAATGGAATAGTTTAGGTTAGATGGGCTTCAGATTGGTTTCACAGGTCGGCGCAACATCGAGGGCCGAAGGGCCTGTACTGCGCTGTAATGTTCTATGTTCTATGATAGAATGCAGAGCTGGCCTGAGAAGTGACAGATGGAGTTTAACACTGAAAAGTGTGAGGTGATTCATTTTGGAAGGACAAACTTGAAAGCAGAATACAGGGTTAACAGAAAGATTCTTGGCAGTGTGGAGGAGCAGAGGGATCTTGGGGTTCATGTCCACAGTTCCCTGAGAGCTGCCACCCAGGTGGATAGATTTGTTAAGAAGGCGTATGGTGTGTTAGCTTTCATTAATAAAGGGATCGAGTTCAAGAGCCGTGAAGTTATGCTCCAGCTATACAAAAGCCTGGTTCGGCCACATCTGGAGTATTGTGTCCAGTTCTGGTCACCTCATTACAGGAAAGATGTGGAAGCATTGGAAAAGGTGCAGAGGAGATTTACCAGGATGTTGCCTGGAATGGAGGGAAAGTTTTACGAGGAAAGGTTGAGACAGCTGGGGCTTTTCTCTTTAGATCGATGAAGGATGAGAGGTGACTTGATGGAGGTGTACAAAATGATCAGAGGTATAGATAGAGTGGACAGCCAGAGACTTTTTCCTAGGGTGGAGGTAGCTATTACGAGGGGGCATAGTTTTAAAGTGAAAGGAGGTAGATAGCAGGGAGACGTCAGAGGTAGGTTCTTTACTCAGAGAGTGGTAGGGGCGTGGAATGCATTGCCGGAGAGGGTAGTGGAGTCGGCCTCATTAGGGGCATTTAAGCGGCTATTAGATAGGCATGTGGATGATAGTATAAGGTAGGGGTGGAGGTTAGATAGACCTTAGGATTAGGGTAAAAGTTCGACACGACATTGTGGGCCGAAGGGCCTGTACTGTGTTGTACTGTTCTATGTTCTATAGTCATTACAAGCTATAAACCCACAAAAAAGACTTTATAATCAATAATAGCAGTCTAAATACACACCATCCAGACTCCCCCAATCAGCAGCTTCTCCTTGCCCAATAGATATTACTTTAATAAAGAGGAGTACTTACCAATGAAAGAAAAGGATGGACTGATCACTTCCTTTCTCGTTTAACTCTGGTTACACTCTAATATAACAAGACAGCATTCCAATATTGAAGGAGCCCTCCTTTCATGGCTCCTCATTCAAAGGGTTCTGGAATTGGAATCAACCTGTTGTCTAATTAACCAGCTTCAGCTGAGTACCTGTAAATTCCTGTTTGAAAGCTGCAATTAAACTGCACCCAATCAAAACAGCAACTTTTAGTTAATTGCTAAATTAAAGAGACTAGATTTTAGACTGAAATTGCCCTTGAATTAGATGATTTCTTAAAACTTATTCCTTGAGGCTGCCTGTTTCACCAAACTCCAGTTACACTCTAATAACAGTGTGATAATAACAGTGCAGAATATAACAGTCTCTAGGCCGTTACACACTGCTTTAGCTTTGGGGTCCTAGTTTTCAACTTACCTCCTAACTCTTTATATTCGACGTTTTGTTCATTTCCAGAAAACTTTCAGGTAAGACTAGTGTTTGCCAGAAAATTGATTGATCTGGCCTTAATCAGTTGTCGTGAGATCCATGGATTATTGTAGGAGTAAAAGGCTGGAATGAGACTGTGCTGAAACGAGACTGTGCTGAAAGTGTCAGTGCATGGCCATAGGCCATCAGTGCTCTGTGCATTTTTAACACTGACTTATTCTGATAAGAGGGTTACAGAATGGATGGAATTAATTTTGCTGTCAAACTGTTGCTCATTGTAAATGAAATTTCTCTTTCCAATTTATTTGTGTCTGACCACAAGACGAGCTTTGGAACTTTGTGGATGGGAATGACTGGAGAAATGATATAGTGCAGGGCCATCAGTGACTGTACTGATCAACAATGAAGATTCCTTCAATTCAATCCAAATCTCATTCTCTCTGACAACATTAAAATTCAAACAAAATGTGTCAGCCAACAGCAGCAATCCTTCAGGCTGAGCCAAACCAGACCTGGAGCTGGGCAGTGGGACAGGAGCAAGAGTGGACCGGAAGTGTTGATTCTGACCCACCAAGTACAATGGGCTCTCCAGAATGAACCTGTTTTAACAGGAGGGGATAGAATGAGCTGTCAGAAGGTTCACAAATATCAAAATAAATCATCATTTTTCTTAGTGAAATGTGCCACAAAATTCAACCTAGTTCAAAGTCATCAAGCAGTGAGTGAACAAAGTTCTTGATCTATTGACTTCTTGGTAATATTATGTGTGATAAGGCAGATTATTTAATAAGGAACTGAATGGACACCCAGTATGTCTTAAATATAACTGATTCATATCAATAAATACAGCAAATCATCTCTGCTTATGAGTAATGTTCAATCCTTCACCAGAACTCAAAGTAGATTAAACAGCAGCCCTTACAAATCTGGAGAATATTTGAAGTGAATGGTGCAATCACAGCAGAGCAGACGATATAGATCGAGGCAGAAGTTACACACAGGATCAATGAAACACTGATTGGCAGCTTACAGCAGCTGAGGCCCTGAGTTCTCAGTCAGCTTTAGATTCAGGGTAGGTTCAGTATCTTTCACTGGGACGACCAGGTGAGACCCTCGAATCACCAGCTCATGCCCTCCACAGGCCTGATCCTGTTCCTGAGCATCTTCCAGACTCTGAGTGAGGTTCCTGTGATCAGAACTACTGTTGTAGCTGGAGTCAGTCGTAACCAAGGTTGAGTCTCCAAATGACAAACTGATATCACCATCGTTTAGAATCAGCTCAGAATCATCATCATCCTTCAGCTGCTCCTGGTTCTGAGAAGGAGAAGCAATTAGTTTAAGATGCCTGACATTAATTTTGCTTTTATTCAATAACAGGGTGTGGGTGTGGGTGTGGCTGGCTGGGCCAGCATTTACTGTCAATCCCTAGGCATCCTGGAGAAGCTGGTAGCGAGCTGCCTTCTCAAACTGGTACAGTACATAGGGTTTGTGGGGTCACCCACAAAGCAGTTACGGAGACAGCTCCAGGTTTTTGTAAACGTACACGCACAGATATTGTGATAAAATAGGAATTTATAAATATACAGGAGTGCATGCACAGTCAGCTAGCATTTACAGAAAAGCCACAGATAGATGTGAACTGATGGCATTAACAGTGTGTGCTATACCACAGCAGTAGATCCTCATGTTAGCCGCTGGCCAATGAAATAGCGTCGCTGAGTGAGAGCTGGGATTCGTTTGCGTGTCCAACATTTGGACAGTGTGAATATCTGGAATTTGGGAGGAACTAAACCAATGATAGACCTCCCTACAGCTCCTCTCTGATTGAAGTATGGAGTTTCACATAGTGAGCACAAAAAGACACAAACCCTAGCTCCCTCCAGCTTTTAGAAACTTCTGGCAAAAGCAACCAGAGAGATGTGTAGACAATAAGATGTTCTCACCTCATAGGCCAGGGGGCTGGTCAGGAGCCTGGCAACTGGGCCACAGCAGCTGGGCAACGTGCTGGTGAGGGGGGGGCCACTGTGTGTTAATATTGGCTTCAAATAACTGGGTAACTCTGTGAAGGAAAACAGCTTCACAAACTGGCTGTAAGTGGAGAAAACAGGAGAGGGACAACAACAGGAACTGAGCGACAGAAACCTAGGGCCCACCTCAGGAGGGGGGTAAGGGGGAAGAGATCCCCCCGTTAGACGGGGTAATACAGAGAGTTTGCTTGACACAGTGGGTTGTTGTCTGGGTGGCTTGTCTGTAATTTAATGGGACACCAGCAGCAGGTTAATTCACAATTTAATGACTGGCTGAAGTCAGTCTGAAGGTCCTGCCCTCTAACCTCGCTCTGTCACCTGAGTCATGATGACCCTCAGGTTTAACTCAACACCAGTCATTTCTTCACCCAAAGAGTGGTGACCCTGTGGAATTCATTACCTCAGGAAGTAGTTGATGCCAAAACATTGAATATATTCAAGAGGCGGCTAGATATAGCACTTGGGGTGATTGGAATCAAAGGTTATGGGGAGAAAGCAGGATTAGGCTATTGGGTTGGATGATCAGCCATGATCATGATGAATGGCAGAGCAGGCTCGAAGGGCTGAATGGCCTCCTCCTGCTCCTGTCTTCTAGGTTTCTATGAATCCTTTAGGACCCTGAAGATTTTCACTTTCCGTAAGGCACCGCTAACAAATTTCAGAGAATGCCTACAGAAGAGGCCATTCAGCCAGTCGTGTCTGTTTTGGCTCTCTGAAGGAACAATTTATCTTGTACCTCTCCCTTTAGACCTGCATATTTTCATTCTTCAGGTATTTGTCTGATCCCCTGTTTAAAGCATGAATTGAACCTGCCCACAACACACGTTCAGGCAGTGCATTCCAGAAATCCCAACCCCTTGATGCACGAGAGAGATTTTCCTTGTCTCGCCATTGCTTCTTTTAACAATTAGCTTAAATCTGCACCCTCGATCTCTTGATCCTTCCCCCAACGGGGCCAGTGTTTCATCTCAGCTCTGCCTAGACCCCTCACGATTTTGAAAATTTCTATCAAATTTCCTCTCAGGCTGCTCAGTTCCAAGGAGAACAAACTCAAACTCTTCAATCATTTCTTATAACAGAACTTTCTCATCCCTAAACTATTCCTATATTCACATTCTTCCTGTAGACTAGTGCTGAGAACTGCACATAATACTTCAGCTCAGGTCTAACAAGTATCTAATGTTTTAGAGTAGATTTGTAGCTCGGGTTGTGGGTGTTGAGGTTGGTTGGCTCACCAAGCTGGTTTATTGTTCCGCAGACGTTTCATTACCCTGCTCGGTAATATCATCAGTGCAGCCTCCGATGAAGTGCCGTTGTGTTTTCCTGCCTGGTTTTTAAACTCTGGAGTCCGTTCAGCTGGATTACCTCACTTCCAATTTTCCTTCACAATGGAGCCTATATGGGGCCTAGCTCTATGTGTTTGTTGATGGCTTTCCTCATGGAGAACCAGCTTCCAGGAATTCCCGTGCTTGTCTCTGCTTTGTCTGTAACAATCAAACTGGTGGTTTTCCTTGTCGACGTGGATGGACTTGAGTGAGTATTGGTCGTGTCTTTTGGTTGCTAGTTGATGTTCGTGTACCCTTGTGGTTAATTTCCTTCCTGTCTGTCCAATGTAATGTTTGTCACAGTCTCCGCAGGGAATCTTGTGTATGATGTTGGTCCTATCCATAGTGGGTAACGGGTCTTTGATTCGGGTTAGCAGTTGGTGTAGGGTTGATGTGGGCCTCCACACAACCGGCTCCACAGATATGACAGAGAAATTACGCGCCAAAAACCTTTATTCCTAGATGCTACCAACCAGGACTGGACAACTGACTTAGAACGAGCCATTGACATCAGTCCACAGACTACAAGAGCCAAGAAACTAGCCAAACTAACCCACCAAAACGACAAGAATAGAGCAGATACCTGGATAAGAAACCTTTCAGACAGGAAACTGACAGTCACAGAGAAACATGTTCCCATTCACGGACTCAACTTCAACGACAGAGACGTCAACAAAACAGAATTCCTAGCCACACTGAAGACCAACGCCATCAATGAAGAAACACAACAAGCCGTAAGACAGACAGTGATCCCAACACTGACCAGAAGGAGCAAACTTAACACTCTTAACACATCAGAAAGGAAGGCCCTAGAAGGACTGAAAAAGGACAAAAATATCATACTACTACCAGCAGACTAAGGGCGCCTGACGGTAATAATAAACAAACTAGACTACTCTTCCAAGGCATAGACAGCACTAGCCACTGAGAACACATACCAGCCCCTTTTCCTGGGTTTAAGCACTCTGTTTCTCAACAGGGGATTCCTCATCAACGTGGGTGATATAGCTCTTAGCCACGTCCAACCCATTTCCTTCACTCTAACCTCACCCCTTCTCTTCCCTCCTACAACACTCATATGATCCTTCTGCTCATTTTCTACCCAACCAGGATCCACATCCAGAGGACCATTAGTCGCCATCTCCAGCAAGATGCTGCCACCAAACACATATTCCACCGCCCCCTCACTCCATTGTCAGCCTTCTGCAAGGACCGTTTCCTCCGGGACACCCTGGTCCACTCCTTCTTCACTCTCAATAACCGCCCCCCACACCCCACGGCACCTTCTCCTGCAACAGCATAAAGAACAAAACAAAGAACAAAGAAAATAACAGCACAGGAACAGGCCCTTCGGCCCTCCAAGCCTGCGCCGATCCAGATCCTCTATCTAAACCTGTCGCCTATTTTCCAAGGATCTGTATCCCTCTGCTCCCTGCCCATTCATGTGTCTGTCTAGATACATCTTAAATGATGCTATCGTGCCCGCCTCTAACACCTCCGCTGGCAACGTTCCAGGCACCCACCACCCTTTGCGTAAAGGATTTTCCATGCATATCTCCCTTAAACTTTTCCCCTCTCACCTTGAAATCGTGACCCCTTGTAATTGAGTCCCCCACTCTGGGAAAAAGCTTCTTGCTATCCACCTTGTCTATACCTCTCATGATTTTGTAGACCTCAATCAGGTCCCCCCTCAACCTCCGCCTTTCTAATGTAAATAATCCTAATCTACTCAACCTCTCTTCATAGCTAGCACCCTCCATACCAGGCAACATCCTGGTGAATCTCCTCTGCACCCTCTCCAAACCATCCACATCCTTTTGGTAATGTGGTGACCAGAACTGTACACAGTATTCCAAATGTGGTCGAACCAAAGTCCTATACAACTGTAACATGTCCTGCCAACCCTTGTACTCAGTACCCCATCCGATGAATGAAAGCATGCCGTATGCCTTCTTGACCACTCTATCGACCTGCGTTGCCACCTTCAGGGTACAGTGGACCTGAACACCCACATCTCTCTGTGCATCAATTTTCCCCAGGGCTTTTCCATTTACCGTATAGTTCGCTCTTGAATTGGATCTTCCAAAATGCATCACCTCGCATTTGCCTGGATTGAACTCCATCTGCCATTTCTCCGCCCAACTCTCCAATCTATCTATATTCTGCTGCATTCTCCGACAGTCCCCTTCACTATCTGCTACTCCACCAATCTTAGTGTCATCTGCAAACTTGCTAATCAGACCATCTATACCTGCCTCCAGATCATTTATGTATATCACAAACAACAGGGGTCCCAACACGGATCCCTGTGGAACACCACTGGTCACAGTTCTCCATTTTGAGAAATGCCCTTCCAATACAACTCTCTGTCTCCTGTTGCCCAGCCAGTTCTCTATCCATCTAGCTAGTCCACCCTGGACCCTGAAAGTGTAACACCTGCCCGTTTACTCCATTCCCACAATCGATGGGGCCGAACACACCTTCACTCAATCGAGTCTACTGCATTCACTGCTCACAATGTGGTCAACTCTACAGTGGGCAAACAAAACACCATCTGGGTGATCGCTTTGCAGAACACCTTCGTTCTGTCCCCAAACAAAAAAAAGTCCTGAGCTTCCAGTTGTCTGCCACTTCAATGCACTACCCTGCTCCCTGGCCAACATCTCTGTCTCAGGCTTGCTGCAGTGTTCCAGCAAAGTCCAACGCAAGCTGGAGGAATGACACCTCATTTTCCACTTGGGAACTCTAGAGCATTCTGGCCTCAATATTGAGTTCAATAATTTTAGAACCTGACCATCTTTTCCCATGTCATAGAAACATAGAAGATAGGAGCAGGAGGAGGCCATTCGGCCCTTTGAGCCTGCTCCGCCATTCATTACAATCATGGCTTATCGTCCAACTCAATAGCCTAATCCTGCTTTCTCCCCATAACCTTTGATCCCATTCACACCAAGTGCGATATCTAGTTGCCTCTTAAATACATTCATTGTTTTGCATCAACTGCTTCCTGTGGTAATGAATTCCAAAGGCTCACCACTCTTTGGGTGAAGAAATGTCTCCTCATCTCTGTCCTAAATGGTCCACCCCGAATCCTCAGACTGTGACCCCTGGTTCTGGACACACCCATCATCGGGAACATCCTCCCTGCATCTACCCTGTCCAGTCCTGTTAGAATTTTATAAGTCTTTATGAGATTCCCCCCCTCATTCGTCTGAGCTCTAGCGAAAACAATCCCAACCTAGTCAGTCAATCTCTTCTCATACATCAGTCCTACTATCCCCAGAATCAGCCTTGAGAACAAGAACATCCTTCCTCAGAAAAGGAGACCAAAACAGCACACAGTATTCTAGGTGCGGCCCCATCAAGGTCCTGTATAACTGCAACAACACATCCCTGCTCCTGTGCTCGAAACCTCTCGCAATTAAGGCCAACATACCATTTGCCTTCTCTACTGCCTGCTGCACGTACATGCTTACCCCCACCCTCATACCCCAGGCCCTGTCATGCCATGGGCTGCTTTCAGCACAGCCAACCCATTCTCACCTACTCATGGTCCCCATTAACAACCTCTTCCTTTCTCCCAGTTTATTGTTATCCATCCGTTTGTCTGTCTAACTGTCATTCTCTCGCTCTGGCCTATTGTTTATTCCTTTAATCCCATCCCCACCCTGTCTTCAACACATATACCACCCTTTCCTAGCTAGTATCAGTTCTGAAGAAGAGACACTGGACTCAAAACATTAACTCTGCTTTCTCTCCACAGATACTACCGGACCTGCTGAGTTTCTCCAGCAATTTTGTTCTGCTGGAAGCCTGACCCTGCCACTTGAATCCATCATCTGTCTTGGAGCACCCCCTGCTGGCTCTCCTGACACATGACAACAGTCTCTCTGGTTCTGCAGAAGTCAATTGAAATGGACAAATGTGTGGGTGGATTCTGCTTTATACAAAAACATTTTGTTCACCTGTTCCTCAATCCATCATAATCCAATGAAGACAGAGGGGAGAAGGCTCTGGATTGCAATGTTAGGGCTGGTAGGAAGGTTGGGAGAAGCATTAGTGTCACAAGTTAAGATAAACTCAGGAGATTACTCGCACCCCAAAACTGTTGGTTACTGAACAACTGGACTTTCTGTAATGGTCAGATCATTATGGAAATTAGTCCCCAAACCATTCAGAATTCTGGAGGTCATTGAAACATAGAAACATAGGAGCAGGAGGAGGCCATTCAGCCTTTCGAGCCTGCTCCACCATTCATCATGATCGCGGCTGATCGTCCAACTCAACTGCCTAATCCTGCTTTCTTCCCATAACCCTTGATCCCATTCACCCCCAAGTGCTAAATCTAGACGCCTCTTGAATACATTCAATGTTTTGACATCAACTACTTCCTGCGGTAATGAATTCCACAGACTCACCACTCTTTGGGCGAAGAAATGTCTCCTCATCTCCGTCCTAAATGGTTTACCTCGAGTCCTCAGACTGTGAGCCCTGGTTCTGGGCACACCACCATTGGGAACATCCTCCCCGCATCTACCCTGTCCAGTCCTGTTAGAATTTTATAAGTCTCTATGAGATCCCCCCCTTATTCGTCTGAACTCCAGCAAAAACAATCCCAACGTGGTTGAATGTAGTTTCACCAGGTCTAGAAACTCTCTACAGCAACAGAGATGAAGTGTTAAGCTGCTGTGTCTGGTGTTTACTGGGCCGCTGGTGAGAATACAGGTTGTGCTGCACCACCACTCAGGAAAAAGAGAGGTGAATGGAATTCTTACAGGGTTTGACAGGGTGCTGCCCCTGTCTCGAAAGACCAGGACCAGTGGGCAGTGGCAAAGGGACAGTGATTTAGGACGATAATAAGATATGTCTTCACTCAGTGGCTAGTGAATCTCTGACCAACAGGGAGTGACCGACAGGGCCACAGGCCATGTGGAGTGACCGACAGGGAGTGACCGACAGGGCTGCAGGCCGTACAGAGTGACCGACAGGGAGTGACCGACAGGACTGCAGGCCGTACAGAGTGACCGACAGGGCCAAAGGCCGTACGGAGTGACCAACAGGGAGTGACCGAAGGGAGTGACCGACAGGGCCACAGGCCATACGGAATGACTGACGGGGAGTGACCGACAGGGAGTGACCAACAGGGCCAAAGGCCGTATGGAGTGACCGACAGGGAGTAACCGACAGGGAGTGACCGACAGGGAGTGACCGACAGGGCCACAGGCCGTACGGAGTGACCGACAGGGAGTGACCGAAGGGAGTGACCAACAGGCCATAGGCCGTACGGAGTGACCGACAGGAGTGACCGACAGGGCCACAGGCCGTACGGAATGACTGACAGGGAGTGGCCGACACGGCCACAGGCCGATACAGAGTGGCCGACAGGGCCACAGGCTGATACAGAGTGGCCAACAGGGAGTGACCGTCACAGAGTGACCGACATGGCCACAGGCCGATACAGAGTGACCGACACGGCCACAGGCCATAGTCGCTCATACAACAGTATTCATTGAGTATGGCAGTTGCTTCCTATGAGCTGGTGAGAGATCCTGCATTAGAAACCTTGAGAGAGCAGCTCCAGCTGGATTGATAGCCAGTGTTTGAGTAAAGGATACTTGTGATCGAATGTGTACCACAGCTGGAACAGCCAGGCACTCTCGGCTTTAGTGTTCCTTCTCTCCCCTTCTGGACCAACCTGAGGAATTGGAAACGGAAAGGGTTTGAATCCTCAATAATGCATACAGATTCCCAAAACAAAAACCTCCCAATTCCCATATAACACGGTGTAGAGCTGGATGAACACAGCAGGCCAAGCAGCATCAGAGGAGCAGGAAGGCTGA
>NC_063345.1:836217-872980 GCF_021869965.1 Rhincodon typus | reverse complement strand
ACAAAAACAGGAAGGCAGATTATTATCTGAATGGTGGCAGTTTAGGAGAAGGTGAGGTGCAAATGAGACCTGTGTGTCATGGTGGAACAGTCACTGAAAGTTGGCATGGAGGTGCAGCAGGCAGTTAGGAAAGCTAATGGCATGCTGGCCTTCATAGCGAGAGGATTTGAATATCGGAGTAAGGATGTTTTGCTGCAGTTATACAGGGCCTTAATGATGCCACACCCTTGAATATTGTGTGCAGTTTTGGTCTGAGGAAGGACATTCTTGCTATTGAGGGAGTCCAGCAAACCTTCACCAGACTGACTCCCAGGTCAGCTGGACTGACATGTTCGACTGGGTATGCATTTGCTGGAAGTTAGAATGATGAGGATCTCAGAGAAACGCATAAAATCCTGATGGGACTAGACAGGCTAGATGTAGGAAGAATGTTCCTAATGTTGGGCTAGTCCAAAACTAGCGGTCACAGTGTAAGAATAAGGGGTAAGTCATTCAGGACTGAGATGGGGAAGAATTTCTTCACTCGGTTGTGAACCTGTGGAATTCTCTCCCACAGGAAGCTGTTGAGGCCAGTTCATTAGATATATTCAAGAGGGAGCTGGACGTGGCCCTTGCAGCTAAAGGGATCGAGGGGTATGGGGGGAGGGTGTGAATGGGATTCTACTCCTGCACCTATTTTCTATGTTGCTGTGTTTCAAAGGTTTGAATATATTGTCATCCTCAAGTCATAAACTCATAGAACTCCCAACTTAGAATCATGGAATTTTACAACAGAATAAGGCCATTCGACGCATTGTGTCTGTACTGGCTCCTGAACGAGCTACCCAGCTAGTCCCACTCTCCAGCCCTTTCTCTGTAGCCCTCTAAATTCATCCCTTCCAAATATATATCCAGCTCTCTTTTGAAACCTCCTGTGGAATTTGCTTCCGTCACTCTCCCAGGGAGCGCATTTCAAATCCTAACAACTCTCTGAGTAAAGCAGTTTCTCCTCAACTCACTCCTGGTTGTCTTGTTGACAATATTGAAATTGTGATCCCCAGTTACTGATGTACCAACTAGTAGAAACAGGATATCCTTCTTTACTCTGTCAAAGATGTTTATCATTTTGAACATCCCAAAAGATCATCTCTTAATCTTCTTTGCTCCAAACCAAATAACCACAGGTGCCTACTAGATAGACAACACCAAGAGGACACAGTACGCCCTAACACACTGGCCACACTACCCTATATCAAGAACATATCAGAACTGACAATGAGACTTCCACAACCAATAGGAATCATGGTAGCACACAAACACACAGCCATACTTCAACAAACACTCACAAAGACCAAAGACCCCATACCCATGACCTGCAGGACCAAGTGTTTACAAAATACCTTGAAATGACTGCAACAAACATTAGAATTGGCCAGACTGGAAGAAAACTAGCCATTAGGATACACAAATACCAGCTAGCAGCAAAATAACATGACAAATTTTCCCTCATCCCAGTGCACTCAGACAATGAAGGCCATCAATTTAACTGGGACAATGTGACCATCCTAGCTCAAGCCAACCACACACACGGGAATTCCTAGAGGCCTGGTTTTCAACCTGTAATGCAATCAACAGACATGTGGAATTAGGCCCCATATACAAACCCATGCAGAGCAGAACCAGAAATGACATAATCCAACTTAACAGATCGGATCATATAAATACCAAGCAGAGGCCGCACTGATGATGTTACCTAGCATAGTGACAAAACATCTGTATGATAACCAGCCAGCTTGGCGAGCAAACCAACAGCCTCATTAAACCAATTATAATCCTTGCAAAGGAACTCTAGGTAATTAGTTAGTTCGAGAACGTTTGAACTGTAGTGAGAGATATTTGTGGTTCTGAATCCTGTCCATCGCTTCTGACCCTGTAGTGAGGTCAGGAAATGACTATGTACATTCCTGAGTTGAATCATCACACTATGACATGCTGATCCCTGGCTCTCAGTGCAGCATGGAGTTTACATTATTATAAAACCTTGTGATGCACAACTGTCATACAATTGTAATTGGGAGCCACACACTGACTAAGTGATCAGTGATAACAGTAAAAAACCTTCCCTGATATCTGTTGTCAGTCAGCGAGAGTGTTCAAGTGTTTACCTTGCACTACATTATTTATCCTCTCCTGCTCCACCTCCCGCTCTGGAGGCATTATCCACCATTGCTGAGCTACAGAATCGCTTGCTGAAGTTGGAGATCTCACCTGATTTGAAGCCAGGATAACATTGGTGTTGTTCCTCCACCGAAGACCCAGACAGTGAAGAAGACAATGAGGAGAGTGGTACTGAACATCATTTGACGTGCATAGGTCGCAGTGTCTCGAATGGCCAATGCAAACGCCATTGCCCCCCTCAAACCTGGAACACAGGGTCATTCACATCTTACACACTGATCCAAAATACAACTGACTGCATCCAAACACACAACACACTGCCTGTTGTTACAACAACCACCTCCATTTATACACCATCTTTCATGGAGTGAAATATCTCAAGTTACTTCTCAGGAGCAATTATCAAATGCAATCGGACTTCGAGCCACATGAGGAGACATTAGAACAGGTCACCAAAACCTTTGTGAAGGAGGGAGGGCTTAAAACACTGGGGGGCCACCATTTGGCCCATCAAGCCCATACTGGAGAGATGGGAGGGGCAGAGAGGGTTTCTGAGGAAATTCCCAGTTTAAGGCCAAGGTAGTTGAAGGCCAGGCTGTTAATGGTGGAGCAACTGAAATTGGAAATGTTCAAAAGGCCTGAATTATAGAATTGTACAATTTTACAGTGCAGGAGGAGGCCATTCCACCTATTGTGTCTGCACCAGCTCGTGAAAGAGCTACCCAGCTGGTCCCACTCTCCAGCCCTATCACCACAGTCCTCTAGAGTGATAGATAGAACATAGAACAGCACAGCACAGAAATAGGCCCTTCTGTGCTGATCATTCTAAATGCATCCAATCAGCCTGTACATGGTTCGTATCCATCTATTCCCTGCCTGTTTGTGTGTCCATCTAAATTCCTCTTAAACATTGCTGTCATATCTGCTTCTATCACCTCCCCAGGCAGCACATTCTAGGCACTTACTACCCTCTTGGTAAAACACTTTCCTCGCACATTTGCTTTAAATGATCCTCCTCTTCAACCTATGTCCCTATTTATACAGTAAAAGACTGTATCCAACCTACCAATGCCTCTTGTAACTTTATACTCTTTTATCAGGTCAACACTCAGCCACAAACACGCTCATGAAACTGGAAGGAGTGGGACTACAGGACATTCCAGAGACAGGGAGGGGGAATGACCAGAGACGGATTTGAAAACTAGGATGAGAATTTTAACATGCAGATCTTCCTGGAACAGGAGCCAGTCTTCATCAGTGTGCACAGGGGGATGAGTGGACAAATATGAAACAGTTTATGGGATTCTGTCTTAAACTAGCTCAGCATTGGGTTAAATTCTCCACATTACTGACTGAAAACCCCCAACTGTATCATCAACACTGACACATCAAGAATAGAAACACTAGCGTGATTGGTCAACGGTTACACTGATAGTGTGGGAAGGAGTGTGAGATAGAATTGGATCAACGTTTGAGGCACTGGGTGACTGTGAATGGTTTGAAACTGACCTCCGGTCTGACCTCAGCAGAGATTTAGGAGTAATGAGACAGATTTCATTCACTGTCAGAACCCACTGCAGCAAGCTTAAAACTGTTACCATTCTGGCACACAGATACTTATCAAACCTACATATAACTGAGACACAGAGTGGGAAACAGATCCAATTGCATCTTCCAGAGTGAAAAGATTTCAAAAAGCTTTTAAAAAAGTATGTCCCCCAGTGATGCAAGAAGGCTGGGTAGATCTCAGCTGAAGCGTAGGATGAAGCATTGTAAATAGCACATGTCATACAGATAGAAATTAGGTCCTTTTAAGAAATCTTCACACAATCATTACTTCTACATGCATTTCCATTACAGATTCATATTTATAACGGAAACTTCTTAAGTAAACTTGTCACAGTCTAATTACGCTATGACAGTCCGTATGATGTGTTTCTATCAGATGTGCACACACTGGAGCACAGAGATGTGTAAGAGTTCAGTGCATTCTGTCTCAATGTGTTTAATGATCAAATTTACCACAGTAACAGACTTACCAGCAAACATCATCATGTGCTGCAGATTGGACCCAATCTTGTTCCTTCGGCCCAGGTTCAGGAGAAAGGATAGTGGGTAAATGTTAGCAGCTCTGCCGAGGAATACAGCAAGCTAGTGATTGGAATCAAGGAAATTACAGCTGGAATTACCGTGCAGTAACAAAAAGCTTTACATCTGAAACAATTAATTAACATTTAGTTCCAATATTTAATAAAAGTCGCATTTACAGATTCATGCTCAGTTTCTCACTGTTCTCCACGCTGTGGAAATGATCCCAATTAAAATTCAATCTGAATAACAGGAAACATAGCAATTAGATTTTCATTAAAACTTAATTCATCTTATAATTCAGAAAAACAAAACTACGTGTCAAACAGTTTATCTCAAACAGTTCCTTTTCAGAGCTGAGCTAAGATCAGATGATCACAGATCAAAATCTTTATGAATAACATTTCACCATTCATCACACTGCTTATAAAGTAGGCACTTCACAGTTTTATTAACTCACTCTGGGGATGTGGGTGTTGCTGGCTGGCCAGCGTTTATTGCCCATCCCTAGTTGCCCTTGAGTGGTAGTGAGCTGCCTTCTTGAACCGCTGCAGTCAGACCCACAATGCTCTTTGGAGGGAGTTTCAAGAAGGAGTTAGAGATAGTTCTTAGGGCTAAAGGGATCAAAGGGTATGGGGGAGAAAACAGGAACAGGGGACTGTATTGGATAATCAGCCATGATCATACTGAATGGCAAAGCAGGCTTGAAGGGCCGAATGGATTACTCCTGCTCCTATTTTCCAGCATTTTTACTCAGTGACAGTGAAGGAACGGCGATATATTTCCAAGTCAGGATGGTGAGTAACTTGGAAAGGAACTTGGAGCGGGTGGTGTTCCAATGCATCTGTTGCCCTTGTCCTTCTAGATGGAAGTGGTCATGGGTTTGGAAGAGGCTGACTGAGGTGCATCTTGTAGATAGTACACACTGCTGCTACTGAGCATTGATGGTGTAGAGAGTGGATGTTTGTGGATGTGGTGCCAATCAAGCGGGCTCCTTTGCCCTGGATGGTGTCAAGCTTGAGTGTTGTTGGGGCTGCGCCCATCCAGGCAAGTGAGGAGTATTCCATCACACTCCTGACTTGTGTTTTATATATCATGGACAGGCTTTGAGGAGTCAGGAGGCGAGTTACTTGCTGCAGTATTCCTGGTCTCTGACCTGCTCTTGTAGCCACTGTGTTTATGTGGTGAGTCCAGTTGAGTTTCTGGTCAATGGTATTCTCCAGGATGTTGATAGTG
This sequence comes from Rhincodon typus, assembly GCF_021869965.1. NCBI lineage: Eukaryota > Metazoa > Chordata > Chondrichthyes > Orectolobiformes > Rhincodontidae > Rhincodon > Rhincodon typus. Next base: position 867,499 of record NC_063345.1, on the reverse strand, counting down.
GGAAATTCAATGATGGTAACACCATTGAACATCAAGGGTGGGGAGAATAATTAGATTTTCTTTGTTGGAGATGGTCATAATGTAGCATTTATATTCATATAACCATAACAAATAGGAACAGGAATATGCCATTCAGCCCCTTGAGCTTGGCCCGTCATTCAATAAGATCACGGCTGATCCGACATCCCTTACATCCACTTTCCTGCCCTTTCTCCCGTAACCCTTGATTCCCTGACTGATCAAGAATCTATCCATCTCAGCCTTAAATTTCCACAAAGCCTCTGCCCCCACAGCTGTCTGTGCAAAGAGTTCCAAAGACTCGTGAACCTCTAAGAGAAGAAATTCCTTCTCATCTCAGTCCCAAATTGACACCCCCTTATTCTGAGACTGTGTCCTCTGGTCCGAGAATCTCCCATGAGGGAAAACGTCCTCTCAGTATTTACTCTGTCAAGCCCATTAAGAATCCTACATGTTTCAAAGAGATCACCTCTCAGTCTTCTAAACTCCACTGAGTACAGTCCTAAATGTTTAGCTTTTGTTCATAAGACAATCCCTCCATACCGGGCATTGTCCTACTGAACCTTCTCTGGACTGCCTCCAAAGAAATGGTATCTTTTAAATAAGGTGACCAAACCTGCTCTCAGTACTCTAGTTGTGGTCTCTCCTTGTAAAGTTACATTAAGATTTCTCTACTCTTTACTCCAGTCCCTTTGAAATAAAGCCAACATTCCATTAGCCTTCCTGATTACCTGCTGTACCTGGGTGCTGGCTCGCTGTGTTTCGTGCACAAGTCTCCCCCAAGTCCCTTTATGTTGCAGCTTTCTGCAGTTTTTCTCTATTCAAATAATACTGTTCTTTTATTCTCCCTTCCAAATTGAACTTCATATTTTCCCATTTTATATTCCATTTACCAACTTTGTGCCCACTTATACAACCTATCAGTATCTCTCTCTAGAGATAACAAGGTGTAGAGCTGGATGAACACAGCAGGCCAAGCAGCATCAGAGGAGCAGGAAGTGGGCAGCACGGTGGCTCAGTGGTTAGCACTGCTGCCCCACAGTGCCAGGGACCCGGGTTTGATTCCAGCCTCGGGCGACTGTTTGTGTGGAATTTGCACATTCTCCCCGTGTCTGCATGGGTTTCCTCCGGGTGCTCCAGTTTCCTCCCACAGTCCAAAGATGTGCAGGCTAGGTAGATTGGCCATGCTAAATTGCCTGTAGTGTTCAGGGAGGTGTAGATTAGGTGGGTTATAGGGGGATGGGTCTGGGTGGGATGCTCTGAGGTTCAGTGTGGACTTGTTGGGCCGAAGGGCCTGTTTCCACACTGTAGGGATTCTATGGATTCTATTCTATGAAGGCTGACGTTTCGGGCCTAGACCCTTCTTCAGAAAATATCTCTCTCTAAACTGTTTGTCACGTGTTTCTTATTCATTACTTATCAATTCAACATTGCAACCAGGATCCATGGTTAGCTGTAAGATACTGAAGGATCAGGAAAGGATACAAAGGCTGTAATGATGAAGATGGGATTGAAGACATGGCTTTCGAAGGTAAACAGTGCCAACCCCATGTAGGAAAAGATGAAATTTTCTGCTAAGAAATTGAGGAGCTCAAACAACTGAAAAACATAAAATAGCATTATTTTGAAATTTCATTTGTAAGAGATTAATGTAATCACATGTCAAATACAGAGTTTCTGTGAAAGAATCATCTCAACCATGGAACTGAGCATTACATCCAGTTCCTGTCACTGTGTTCCTGGCAGCTACAGAGAGAGGCAGGAATACTGAAATATGCGGAATTTGTCTTTGATGCCTTGTTTCAATCAAAACAGTTTACAACACATCACAAACAGGGAGTGAGGTGATTGCATGACCGAGTGGGATGGAACTTTCTGGAAGGCAGCAGAAAGGTGCTGAGAGTAAATGTGAGGAGAACTTACACAGATATTTGAGGGACCAAGAGTCTGACAAGGGTTTTTTTAAGAGTTTGGACAGGTGGTTAGAAAAAAGTAAATTCATGACAGTCCCAGAGGACAGCAAGGCTGCTCACCCATTAGAGAGAGATGACTGGTGGTGGTTTAACCTCACTGTGCCTCAAGTGAGGGGAGAGGTTGAGGAGGAGGGTCCTTCATGCTATGAAGGGCTGATGGAGAAATAGAGTCATAGAGCACAGAAAAGGACCTTTGGCCCATTGAGTCTGTACAGACATAACTACCACTAAAGGTGCGTTAATCCAAATTTCCTGCACTTGTCCCATATCCTTAAGTATTATGGTATTTCAAGTGCTCATCCAAATATTTTTTAAAGGCTGTAAAGTTTCTGGCCTCCACTGCCTTCCTACACAGTGCACTCCAGGTTCCCACCACCCACTGAGTGAAGACTTTTCCCACTCCCTCTGAATCTCTGACCCCTTACCCTGCTGTCCCATGACTGATCCTTCAACCAAGGGCAACAGCTGCTCTCTATTGACCTTGTCCATATCCCTCATAACCTTATAACCCTCAATCATGACAACCCCCCGCCCAGCCTTCTCTGCTCTAAAGAGGTGGAGTGTAAATGCCTCCCCTGCTCTAAAGAGGTGGAGTGTAAATGCCTCCCCACTCTCCACACCCCAGATTCCCCCTCCCCACATGCCCCCACCATCTCTGGCACACCCCCATCCCTCTCCAGCGTCCATCTCCCCCGTCACCCGCCTCCTCTGCAGGGGGATTCAGAGGTAGGTGCAGCCACAGAGTCAGCCAGCCTCTGAAGCCTGGAGCGGGACTCTCATTTTCGCATGGAGTGGGCCCCTGGCAGTGGCATGGCGTGGGCTGGTACAGCCTGGAGCAGGACAGTAACACCAGAGAAGGAAAAGTTGGACTCTCTTTAAGTTACCTTTCTTTATTTTTTATTTTAAGTTAATGTGAATGACACCATGCATGGCTTTTCACTGTATTTTATACTGAATATATGTGGCAAGAAATGATTTAATTCAATTCAATTCAGGGGCATCGGGCAGGTTTAGAATGTGGGGCACCATTATGACACTGAGAAGTGGCAGAGGAGCAGACGGTAGAAAGCTGAAGTGACTGAGACAGTGATCACACATTGAGAAGCTGCAGGAAGAGACAGGGAACAGACAATCAGGGAACAGTGAGGGAACAGTCAAACAGAGAAGAGTCAGGAAGTGGCACAGTGGCGCAGTGGTTAGCACTGCCACCCCACAGCACCAGGGACCTGGGTTCGATTCCACCCTCTGGCGACTGTCTGTGTGGAGTTTGCACGTTCTCCCTGTGTCTGTGTGGGTTTCCTCCAGATGCGTGGGTTTCCTCCCACAGTCCAAAGATGTGCAGGTAAGGATGGATTGGCCATGCTAAATTGCCCATAGAGTCCAGGAATGTGCAGGCTAGGTGGGTTAGCTATGGGAAAATGCAGGGTTACAGGGTAGGGGGTGGGGCTGGGTGGGATGCTATTCGGAGGGTTGGTGCAAACTATATGGGCTGAATGGCCTCTTCATACACTGTAGGGATTCTATGACTCCTCAGAGGGAAGTGACGGCTCATTGGATGAGGCAATTTGCGGAGTGACTTCAGCCCTCACTCTCCAACAAACACACTGCAAACAGCAGTACTGTACCTGTTTAGTGCGGAGCTTCGATTCCGGAGAGAGGTTGTTGTAAGTGTAGTGAGCTTGAGTGATCCCACAGAACAGGACAGCCACCACGCCTATAGTCAACAAAGCAATTCACTCAGAAAAGAATCTTTCATTTTTCCTTCTCGAATTAAACATTTAAAATCTATGTCCAAACATTCTCATAAAAACAACACGATTAAATTCATCACTAATCCCACATCGTGCAGGAACAGAGTTTGATTTCCCACACTTTTGATGAGTACACAACCATGTTTGCCTTGTAGTAAGGTCAGATGGTGTAGAATCTGTGTGGGTAGAGTTGAGGAACTGCAGGGGTTAAAAAAAAAACCACAGTTGAAGTTACGTACAGGACTCCAAACAGTAGTCAGGAGCTGGGACGCAAGATACACACTTTTTCTAGCCCCTGGTGTGGGAAAGGCAGTCACAGTGATCATGGGGGATTTCAATATACACATGGACTGGAAAAATCAGGTTGGTAGTGAATTGCAAGAAAAGGAGTTTGTGGAATGTCTACGAGATGGTTTTTTGGAGCAGCTTGTGGTGGAGCCCACAAGGGAACAGGTAATACTGGGTTTAGTGTTGTACAATGAGGCAGACTTGATAAGGGAGCTTAAGGTGAAGGAACCCTTAGAAGGCAGTGATCATAATATAATAGAATTTACACTGCAATTTGAGAGGGAGAAGATAGAATCAGAGGTAACGGTTTTATAGCTGAATAAAGGCGACTACAGAGGTATGAGGGAGGAGCTGAGCAGAATTGACTGGGAGAGGAGCCGAGCAGGAAAGACAGTGGAATAGCAATGGCAGGAGTTTCTAGGAGGAATTCAGGAGACACAACAAAAATTCATCCCTATGATAAAGAAGCATGGTACAGGGAGGATGAGGCAGCCATGGCTGACTAGGGAGGTCAGGGATAGCGTAAAAGCAAAAGAGAAAGCATATAATGTGGTGAAGGGCAGTGGGAAACCAGAGGACTGGGAAGCTTACAAAGACCAACAGAGGGCAACAAAAAAAAAGTAAGGAGGGAGAAGATTAAATATGAGGGTAAGCTAGCCAGTAATATAAAGGAGGACTGTAAGAGTTTCTTTAGGTACATAAAGGGCAAAAGAGAGGCAAAAGTGGATATTGGACTACTTGAAAATGATGGTGGAGAGATAGTAGTGGTGAACAAGGAAATGGCTGAGGAACTGAATAATTACTTCACGTGTCTTCCACCGTGAAGACTGATAAGTAAACTCCCAAAAATTCATGAGAGTCAGGAGGCAGAGCTGAGTATGGTGGCCATCACCAAGGAAAAGGTGCTAGTAAAACTGATTGGCCTGAAGGTGGACAAATCACCTGGACCAGATGGACTACACGCCAGAGTTCTAAAGGAGATAGCTGAAGAAATAGTGGAAGCATTAGTGTGATCTTTCAGGAATCACTAGAATCAGGGAGGGTCCCAGAGGAGTGGAAAATCGCTAACGTGACACCCTGTTTAAAAAGGGAGTAAGGCAAAAGACGGAAAATTACAGGCCGATTAGCCTAACCTCAGTCATGGGCGAGATTTTGGAGTCCATTGCAAAGGATGAGATTTCTGAATATTTGGAAGTGTATGGTAAAATAGGGCAAAGTCAGCATGGCTTCATCAAGGGGAGGTCATGCCTGACAAATCTGTTAGAATTCTTTGAGGAAGTAATGGGCAGGGTAGACCAAGGAGAGCCAATGGATGTTATCTACCTGGATTTCCAGAAGGCCTTTGACAAGGTGTCACACAGGAGGCTGTTGAGTAAGATAAGGGCCATGGTGTTAGAGGCAAGGTGCTAGCATGGATAGAAGATTGGCTGTCTGGCAGAAAGCAGAGAGTGGGGATAAAGGGGTCTTTCTCAGGATGGCAGCCAGTGACAAATGGTGTTCCGCAAAGGTCAGGGTTGGGACCATAACTTTTCACTTTATACAGTAATGATCCAGATGAAGTAACTGAGGGCATTCTGGCTAAGTTTGCAGACGATACAAAGATTGGTGGAGGGACAGGTAGTATTGAGGAGGTTGGGGGGGGCTGCGAAAGGATTTGGACAGGTTAGGAGAGTGGCCAGAGAAGTGGCAGATGGAGTACAACGTGGGAAAGTGTGAGGTCATGCACTTTGGTAAGAATAGAGGTATGGACTATTTTCTAAATGAGGAGAAAATTCAGAAGTCTGAAGTGCAAAGAGACTTGGGAGTTCTAGTGCAGGATTCTCTTAAGGTAAACTGACAGGTTGAGTCAGTAGTCAGGAAGGCAAATGCAATGTTGGCATTTATTTTGAGAGGACTTGAATATAAAAGCAGGGATGTACTACTGAGGCTTTATGAGGCTCTGGTCAGGCCACATTTAGAGAAATGTGTGCAGTTTTGGGCCCCATATCGCAGGAAGGATATACTGGCCCTGGAGCAGATTCAGAGGAAGTTCACGAGAATGGTCCCAGGAATGAAAAGCTTAACATATAAGGAACGTTTGAGGTCTCTGGGTCTATACTCATTGGAGTTTAGAAGGATGAGGGGGGGATCTAATTGAAACTTACAGAATAGTGAATGGCCTGGACAGAGTGGACATTGGGAAGATGTTTCCATTGGTAGGAGAGACTAGGAGTCAAAGGCACAGCCTTAGAGTAAAGGGAAGACCCTTTAGAATGAAGATAAGGAGAAACTTCTTCAGCCAGAGAGTGGTGAATCTAAGAAACTCACTGCCACAGGAGGTTCTGGGGGTCAGGTCATTGAGTATATTTAAGACGGAGATAGATAGGTTCTTCATTGTCAACGGGATCAAGGGTTATGGGCAAAAGTGGGAGAATAAGGTTGAAAAAGTTATCAGCCATGATTGAATGGCAGAGCAGACTCGAGGGGCTGAATGGCCTAATTTCTACTCCTCTGTCTGATGGTCTTATCAGAGTTAACATTTCAGGTCCAGTGACCCATCTACAGAACTGATGGTGGCTAGGAAAAGGGTGGTTCTTACATAGAGGAAGGGGTTTGGGTAAACAATAGGTGGAGACAGAGCACAGAGAAAGCAAAAAACAGTAGGACAGCAGTCGGATTAGTTCAGGTCAGTATAGGGGAACGAATAGCTGCTAATGGGGACTATTAGTGGCTGACAATGGGTAGTGTGTGGTAGCAGCCTGCATAAAGACAAGGCCTGGTGTGTGGGGAGATACCAAGGACTGCAGACGTTGGAAGTCAGAGTCGATAAAATGTGGAGCTGGAGGAGCAGAGCAGGTATGACAGCATCTGAGGGGCAGGAAAATCGATGTTTCAGGTTGGGACCCTTCATCAGGACTCAGTGGGGGTTGGGGTAAGGACATGGGAGAAGCTGCCTCAGGGCCTAAAACTGTTCAACTGGATATTAAGTCCAGATAGCTCCAGAGTTCGCAAGTGGAAAATGAGGTGCTGTTCTTTCAGCTTGAACAGAGCTTCACTGGAACACTGCAGCAAACCTGAGACAGAGATGTTGGCCAGGGAACAGGGTGGTGTGCTGAAGCTCAGGGTCTTTTTTGCAGACAGAACATAGGTGCTCTGCAAAGCGATTGCCCAGTCTACGCTTCATTCCCCCAAAGTAGAGGTGACTACATTGTCAGCAGTGAATGCAGTAGTCTGGGTCGAGTGAAATGCCGGTAAAGTGCTGCTTCACCTGGAAGGTGTGTTTGGGTCTTTGAATACTGGGGAGGAAGGAGGTAAATGGGCAGATGTTGTTACAACTTCAGCGGTTGCAGGGCAAGGTGCTGTGAGGCTGTGGGTGGGTGGGTGGGGTGTTGGGATTGAAGGAGTGGACCAGGAAGTCTCGGAGGGAATGGTCCCTGCAAAGGGTGACAAGGGAGGGGAGGGAAATGTGTGTCTGTTGGTGGCATCTCGCTGGAGGTGGCTAATGATCTTCTGGATGTGGATGCTAGTGGGATGGTAGGTGAGGACAAGGGGGACCCAATCACTGTTGTGGGAGGGAAAAGAGGGGGTGAGGGTGGGGGTGTGGGAGATGGTTTGGACCCAGCTGAGGAACCCTTCAATTATAATGCTGGGGAATCCTCAGTTGAGGTTCCCTTGTCAAAGTTGGCATCATTGGAACAGATGTGACAGAGACCCAGGAACTGGGAGAATTGAATAGAGTCTTTATAGAAAGCAGGGTGTGAGGATGTATAGTCAAGATAACAGTGGGAGTTGGTGGGTTTGTAGTGGATATTGGTGACCAGTCTATCACTCAAAATGGAAACAGAGATGTCAAGGAAGGGAAGGGGGGAGTCACAAATGGACCAGGTGAAGGTAAGAGTAGGGTGGAAATCAGAAGTGAAATAGATAAACTTTTCCAATTCCAGACGAGAGTTTTAGTATGGAAGGGCAAATTGTGTCGGCACAGGCTTGGAGAGCCAGAGGGCCTGTTCCTGTACTGTGTTGTTCTTTGAAAGGGCTGGGAGCAATGGCCTAGTGGTATTATTGCTGGACTGCTAATCCTGAGACCCAGATAATGTTCTGGGGACCTGGGTTTGAAACCCACCACGGCAGATGGTGGAATTTGAATTCAATAAATATCCAGAGTTAAAAATCTAATGATGACTGTGAATCCATTGTCGATTGTCAGAAAAACCCATCTGGCTCACTAATGTCCTTTAGGGAAGGAAACTGCCATCCTTACCTGGTCTGGCCTACATGTGACTCCAGACCCACAGCAATGTGGCTGACTCTTAACTGCCCTCGGGTCAATTAAAGATGGGCAATAAATGCTGCCTAACCAGCAACACCCTCATCCCGTGAATCAATAAAGAAAAAAATAGCAGCACACCAATGAAATCATCGATATACCAGAGAAAGAGATGTGGGTGGGGGCCAGAATAGGACTGGAACAAGGAATGTTCCATGTACCCCACAAAGAGACAGGTATAACTGGGGCCCATGCAGGTACCCATGGTCACCCCCTGACCTGAAGAAAACAAGAGGAGTTAAAAGAGAAGTTGTTGAGGGTGAGGATGAGCTCGGCCAAGTGGAGGAGGATGGTGGTAGGTGGGGACAGTTCAGGTCTTTGCTCTAGTAATAAGTGGAGAGCCTTAAGACCCTCCTAGTGTGGAATAGGTAAAGAGGAAGCGGCCAGAACCCGCAAACTGGAAATTCTGAAACTGATGAAAAGTGCAAGATGAATAGTGGATGTGAGTGGGAAGGGACTGGACAAAGGGAGAGAAAATTGAGTTGAGGGAGGAAGAGATGAGTTCTGTGGGGCAGGAGCAGGCAGAAACAGTGGGTCTGCCTGGGCAGTCATGTTTGTGGATTTTGGGAAGGAGATAGAAGCGAGTTGTGCGTGGTTGGGAGACTATGAGCTTGGACGTGGGGGTGGGGTGGGGGGAGATCACCAGTGACCATTGTGGACATAGTAGCCTCATGTTCTGTGGTGGGTTCATGGTCCAGGGAAAGATAGGAGGAGGTATCTGAGAGTTGGCGCTCAGCCTCTGCAATGTAGAGGTCAGTATGCCAGATAACAACAACACTACCCTTATCAGCAGGCCTGTATTGGGGAAACAAAGCACAGACTGCGTGACTGCTTTGCAGAACACCTACGTTCTCATCACAAAAAAGATGCTGAGCTTCCAGTTGCCTGCCACTTTAACACCCCACCCTGTTCCCTGGCCAACATCTCTGTCTCAGGCTTGGTGCAGTGTTCCAGCGAAGCTCAATCTAAGCTGGAAGAACAACATCTCGTTTTCTGCTTGGGAATCCTGCAGCCCTCTGGACTTAATATTTTAGGGCTTGAGCACCTTTCATCATGCTTTTCCCCCATCCACACACACACTAGGCCTTGTTATCACACCATCTGCTATTACACATTACCCATTGTCAGCTACTAATAGTCCCCATAAACAGCTATTCATTCCCCCAGACTGAGCTTCAACCACTCCTTAATCTGTCCAATTTCTTTTTCTCTCTCTCTTTGGGCTCTATTTCCATCTTCCCCTTTCCCCCACCCCATCTTCGCTATTAAAATCATCTTTTCCCTAGCTACCACTAGTTCTGAAGAAAGGTCACTGGACCTGAAACGGCAACTCTGATTTTTCTCCACAGAAGCTCCCAGACCTGCTGTTTCTCCAGTAAGTTTGGTTTTGTCCCAAACTAATTCTACTGTTCTGCTCTCTGCCCATAGCTCCATCAATCCCTAAACTCCCACATACATGCACATACCCAAAGCCTCCCCCCTCAGAGGTAAATAATGTAGGGGATCTGGATCAGACCGTATACGCAGAGTGACTACATTACGATACTGTAATGACACCTTTTAGAGGGTGAATGTGTGAATGTTTTATGGCTCTGTCCTATGCACTCACCTGTGAAACCACATGCTTCAGCCAATAGGAAGGTACTCCATGACATCAGGAAAAAAAGGGCTGTCTCCAGCAACTGAAAATCTCGGAGTCTGGTGAATTTTGTAACGTGTACAGGTTAAGGGAAATATTCAGGGGAGAGTTATTCAGCACAGAGAGGCCTTTCAGCCTGCACCAATGTACTCACACTAGTCTTAGTTTCCAACACTTGGCCCATAGCCTTATGATATTATGATATTTCAGGTGCTCATCCAAGTACTTTTTATGAGGCTGAGGTTTCCCAATCCAACTACCCTCCCAGGTACAATAAACCTCCTGCCTTTTGCCTTAAAATAATTTCCCCTTCTTATTGACCCTTCAACTAAGGGAAACAGCTTCTTCCTATCCACCCTGTCCATGCCCCTCATGATCTTATACATCTCTGACAGATCCCCCCGCAACCTTCTCTGCACCAAAGAAAACAACCCGAGTTTATCCAGCCTCTCTTCATTAGCTAACCTGCTCCATTCCAGGCAACATCCTGGTGAATCTTCTCTGCATCCCCTCCAGAGTAATCACATCCTTGCTATAGTGTGGGGACCAGAACTACACACAGTACTCTGGCTGTGGCCTGACCAACAGTCTGTACAGCTCCTACATAACCTCCCTGCCCTTATAATCTATAATTCGTTTGATAAAGGCAAGTGTCCTGTGTGCCTTCTTAGCCATCCAATACCCTGACCTGCCACTTTCAGCGATCTGTGGACAAGCATCCCATAATCCCTCTGTGTTTCTGAGCTTCCTGGTATCCAGCCATTTGTTGAGTACACCCTTGTCTTGTTACTTCTTCCAAAGTGCATCAGGGTTGACTCCCATCTGAGCAATCTGTCTATAGCCTCCTGCAACCTAAGACAGTCTTTGCGTCATCCAAAATTTACTGATCATCCCCCAACCACATTCTCATCTACATCAGTTATATAGACCATGAGCAATAAGGAGCCAGGATAGATCCCTATGGTATACCACTACACACACAGCTCCAGTCACACAGCCTTCTACCACCACCCTGTCCCACCTTGCCAAGTTAGCCTGATCCCATGTGCTTTTAATTTCTTTATCAGTCTTCCATGTGGGGCCTTGTCAAAGGGCTTTGCTGAAATCCATATAAATGTCCTACACTCATCTACATAGCTGGTCAACTCCTCAAAAAATTCAAATCAAGTTTGTTAGGCATGACCTCACTCTGACAAAGCCATGCTGACTATCCCCGATCTAACCTGGCCTCTCCAAATAGAGATTAACTTTCTCTTTCACTGTTTTCTCCAATAGTTCCCCAACTGCTGACTTACTGGTCCGTAGTTCCCTGGTCTATCTCTAACACCCTTCTTGTAAAGTGGGACCACATTAGCTGTCCTCCAGTCCTGTGGCACCTCTCCTGGGACCAGAGAGGAATTACAAATTTGGGTCAGAGCCCCTGTAATTTTCTCCCTCATCTCCCATAAGAGGCTGGGATGCAACTCACCCAGACCATGGTGATTTGTTCATTTTTAAACCCATCAAAACCTCCTTAATCCTGTGAGAGTGAAGGAGACACACTCTGTGATAAGGGAGGGAGTGAGACACACTCAAAGATCCCTTGGAAGACTCTGTTCCGTACAATGTACGTACTGCTTGCAGCTTCGTTCATTTCAAGCTCCAGTTAGAACCTTCCGGAAGAAATTTGAGGAAACTGCTCACATCTGATACGTTGTCACTCTGCAGACCCTGGAGTCTGGGCAGCTCACTGAACAAAAATAAAGGAACTTACACTTGATTAGCACTTCTCCTATTCTTAGAATAACCCAAAGCATTTCACAGCCAATGAAGGCTGTTAAGCATTGACACTGTTGTATTTTGGGAAAGTTGTGGCCATTTTGTACACAGCAAGATCCCACAAACAGCAATGTCACAACTTCCAGATAATCTGATCAAACCCATTGACGGAGTGGCACCAGCAAGTACACTTTGACTCATTTTTCATTTAGTCTTTCATGGGATGTGGGTGTTGCTGGCTGGGCCCAGCATGTATTGCCCGTCCCTAGTTGCCCCTTGAGAAGGTGGTAGTGAGCTGCTTTCTTGAACCACTGCAGTCCATGTGCTGTGGGTTGACCCACAATGCCCTTAGGGAGGGAATTCCAGGATTTTGACCCAGTGACAGTGAAGGAACGGTGATATATTTCCAAGTCAGGATGGTGAGTGGCTTGGAGGGGATCTTGCAGGGGGCGGTGTTCCCATGTATCTGCTGCACTTGTCCTTCTCGATGGAAGTGGTTGTGGGTTTGTAAAGAGCTGTCTGAGGATCTCTGGTGAATTTCTGCAGTGAATCTTGTAGATGGTACACACTGCTGCTATTCAGCATCGGTGAAGGAAGGAGTGGATGTGGTGTCAATCAAGCGGGGGCTGCTTTGTCCTGGATGGAGACAAGCTTCTTGAATGTTGTTGAATCTGTGTGCATCCAGGCAAATGGGGAGTATTCCATCACGTTCCTGACTTGTGCCTTGCAGATGGTGGACAGGCTTTGGGGAGTCAGGAGGTGAGTTACTCGCCACAGTATTCATAGCTTCTGGCCTGCTCTTGTAGCCACTGTGTTTATGTGGTGAGTCTAGTTGAGTTTCTGGTCAATAGTAACCCCCAGGATGTTGTTAGTGGGGGATTCAGTGATGGTAACACCATTGAATGTCAAGTGGTGATCGCTAGATTCTCTCCTGTTAGAGATGGTCATTGCCTAGCACTTTAGTGGCACATTTGTACTTGCCTTTAGTCAGCCCAGTCTCAATCTTGAACATGGACTGCTTCAGTATCTGAGGAGTCACAAATGGTGCTGAATATTATGCAAGCATTGGCAAACATCTGACCTTATTATGGAGGGAAGGTCATTGAGGAACTCCTGCAGAGATGTCCTGGAGTTGAGATGACTGACCTTCAACAACCACGACCATCTTCCTATGTGCCAGGTATGACTCCAACCTGCAGAGAGTTTTCCCCCAATTGCCACTGATTCCAGTCTTGCTAGGGCTCTCTGATGCCATTTTTGGTCAAATGCAGCCTTGATCTCGAGGGCTGTCACTCTCACTTGATGTCTGGAATCCAGCTCTTTCGTCCATTTGGTCCAATGTTGTGATGAAGTTTTGATGATAGGACAAAATCCTGGTACTTCCTCCCTAATAGCACTGTCTAAGCTCCTACACTCGAAGGTCTGCAGCAATTCAACGCAATTAAGGATGGCAATAACGAATACACAAAATGCAAACCCAGTCTAGCAGCTATGTCTTTTAGGACCCGACCAGTTTGATCAGTAGTACTTGTGCCGAGCCACTCTTGATAATGGACGCTGAAATTCCCCACCTGGAGTACATTCTCTGTCCTTGCCACTCTCAGTGCTTCCTCCAAGTGCTGCTCAACATGGAGGAGTATCAATCTATCAGTTGAGGGAGGATAGTACATCGTATCCAGCAGGAGATTTCCTTGCCAACGTTTAATCTGCTACCATGAAACTTTATGGGGTCAGGAGTCAATGTTGAGGACTCCCAGGACAACACCCTCCTGACTGTTTCCCACTGTTCCGCCACCTCTGCTGGGTCTGTCCTGCCGGTGAGACAGGGCATATCCAGGGATGGTGATGGTGGTGTCTGGGACATTGTCTGTAAGATACGATTCTGTAAGTATGACTATGTGAAGCTTTGCTTGACAGATCTGTGAGACAGCTCTCCCAGTTTTGGCACTAGTCCCTAGCTGTTAGTGAGGAACAAAAACAAAGGTGCTGGAAATGCTCAGCAGGTCTGACAGCATCTGTGGAGGAGAAAACAGAGCCAACGTTTCGGGTCCAGTGACCCTTCCTCAGAACTGATGGTGGCTGGGAAAACATCAGTTTATATGCAGAAAATAGGGAGGTGGGTGGGGTACGGAGTAAACAATAGGATAGAGCCCAAAGAGAGAGAAAGACAGTTGGACAGACAAAGGAGTTGCTAACGATCAGGCTGGGAGGGTGAATAGTTGTTAATGGGGACTGTTAGTGACTAACAACAGGGGGTGTGTAGTGGCAGGCTATGTGGTAACAAGGCCTGGCGTGTGGGGTGGGGGGCTGGGACATGGGACAGTTTAGGCCCTAAAATTATTGAACTCAATATTGAGTCCGGAGGGCTGTAGGGTCCCCAAGTGGAAAATGAGGTGTTGTTCCTCCAGCTTGCGTTGGGCTTTACTGGAACACTGTAGCAAGCCGGAGACAGAGATGTTGGCCAGAGAGCAGGGTGGTGCATTGAAGTGGCAGGCAACAGGTAGTTCAGGGTCTTTTTTGCGAGCAGAACGTAGATGTTCTGCGAAGCAGTCGCCAAGTCTACGCTTCGTTTCCCCAATGTAGAGGAGACCACATTGTGAACAGCGAATGCAGTAGACTACATTCTTGGAAGTGCAGGTGAAGTGTTGCTTCACCTGGAAGGTATGTTTGGACTGGAAGAGAAGGGGTACGTGGATCATTCCTTGTTCCAGTCCTATTCCGGCCCCCACTCACAACTCTTTCTCCGATACATGTATGATATCATCGGTGCTGCTTCCCTCTCTCGTCTAGAATTGGAAAACTTCATCAATTTCGCCTCCGATTTCCACCCTGCCCTCACTTTCACCTGGTCTATCTCTGACTCCTCCCTTATCTTCCTCGACATTTCTGTTTCCATTTCTGGGGATAGACTGGCCACTAATATCCATTACAAACCCACCGACTCCCACAGCTACCTGGACTATACATCCTCACACCCCACTTCCTGTAAAGACTCCATCCCATTTTCTCAGTTCCTCCATCTCCGTTGCATATGTTCAGATGAGGCCAACTTTGACAAGGGAGCCTCCGAAATGTCCACATTCTTCCTCAACCGAGGATTCCCCAGCTCCGTTGTTGACAGGGCCCTCAATCAGGTCCGACCCATCTCCCGCACTTCCGCCCTCACCCCTTCTCTTCCCTCCTGCAACAGCAATAGGGTTCCCCTGATCCTCACCTACCATCCCATCAGCATCCACATCCAGAAGATCATCAGACGCCATTTCCGCCACCTCCAGAAAGATGCCACCACCAGACACATATTCCCCTCCCCTCCCTTGTCCGCCTTCCACAGGGACCGTTCCCTCCGGGACACCCTGGTCCACACTTCCTTCACCCCCAACACCTCCCCACAGCCCTATGGCACCTTCCCCTGTAACTGGCGAAGGTGCAACACCTGCCCATTTACCTCCTCCCTCCCCACCATCCAAGGGCCCAAACATACCTTCCAGGTGAAGCAACACTTCACCTGCACTTCCAAGAATCTAGTCTACTGCATTCGCTGCTCACAGTGTGGTCTCCTCTACATTGGGGAAACGAAGCGTAGACTTGGCAACCACTTCGCAGAACATCTACGTTCTGCTCGCAAAAAAGACCCTGAACTGCCTGTTGCCTGCCACTTCAATGCACCACACTGCTCTCTGGCCAACATCTCTGTCTCCAGCTTGCTACAGTGTTCCAGTGAAGTCCAACGCAAGCTGGAGGAACAACACCTCATTTTCCACTTGGGGACCCTACAGCCCTCCGGACTCAATATTGAGTTCAATAATTTTAGGGCCTAAACTGTCCCATGTCCCAGACCCCACCCCACACACCAGGCCTTGTTACCACATAGCCTGCCATTACACACCTCCTGCTGTTAGTCACTAACAGTCCCCATTAACAACTACTCACCCTCCCAGCCTGATTGTTAGCAACTCCTTTGTCTGTCCAATGTCTTTCTCTCTCTTTGGGCTCTATCCTATCATTTACTCCCTACCCCACCCACCTCCCTATTTTCTGCATATAAACTGACGTTTTCCCAGCCACCATCAGTTCTGAGGAAGGGTCACTGGACCCAAAATGTTAACTCTGTTTTCTCCTCCACAGATGCTGTCAGACCTGCTGAGCTTTTCCAGCAACTTTGTTTTTTGTTCCTGATTTACAGCATCCGCAGTTCTTTTAGTTTTTATTCTGTTAGTGAGGAGTTTGGGATCCAAGTAGTCTTTGCCTGAGTAACAGTAGAATCTGTAATCAAGGCCATTGTTTGGAGAGGGAGACGCCACATGGAGAATTGAAGCTGAAGGATATCAGGGCAGTAACCATGCCAGTGGCTGATCCCAGAGCAAATGATCCACTGAATATTCCAAGAAATAATCCAAATGACTTGAACATGGCAGCCACATCAAAGTTGTGAGCATTAACTCCTTCAGGCTGATAGGCCACAATCGATCTAATGGAACAGAGATTCCTATTAGACAATGTATACCAAACCCAACATCAAGCAACACTCAGTCCATGCACAGCACAGACCTCAAACAGTACACCTTCAAGAAAATCTACTTCCACCCTTAAACTTGCGCTCCCTCGGCACTGACACCCCCGCAACGGCACGTGCTCCCTCAGCGCTGACCCGGCACTCCCTCAGCGCTGACCCTCCAACGCCGGCACTCCCTCTGCGCTGACCCTCCGATGGCACACGCTCCCTCAGCGCTGACCCTCTAATAGTGTGGCATCAATGTCCAGAGTGGCCATTTGGCCCATCGAGTTGATGTTAATAGTTGAACAATTGCAGAATCACAGAAGTGATTTGGCACAGATGGAGGCCATTCAGCCATTGATGTCTGGCACTGACTTTCCAACAAGCACCATGACTTAGTGACATTTTCCTGCCTTTTCCACATACCCTCACTCATTGTTTCTGTTTAAATAATCTAATACCTCTTTGAAATGCCTCCATTGGACCCTGCTTCCACCACATTTCCAGACAGTGCATTCCAGGCTCTAACTACTCACTGGCTGAAAAAGGTTTCTTTCACACATGACAATTACTACCTTTCCAGATCACTTTAAATCTGTGCCCTCTCAGTCTTGATCCTTTAATGAGCAGAAACAATTTCTCCCCATCTGCTCTATCCAGGCCACGCCTGATTTCTAAAACTTCTCTCAGATCTAGTTTGGTTTGAGATAAAGGCCTCTGACCAGCTGCTGGTTTGAACCTCTCAGTTACCCATTCAGAAACAAGTCTCTCAGGATGGCAGAGAGAATTGCAAATATAGGACACACCAGGACATCTGACCTTTGCAAATCACGTCATCCATTATTGGCATTTTCAGGGATTGTCTTGGAAATTACCTTGGAAAGGCAGGGTTAGGGAGAGATAAAGACAGCAATAAACATGAACCTATACCCTGGTTTGAGGTAAAGTTTTGGTGACTGAGATTTGCAGAGCACAGATGATGAGAAAAGATTATCCCATGAGAAACAACTCTTGTTTAATACAGAGAGTTTGTATTAACCACACTCAGGTACCTTACTGAACCTCATGGCACAATCAATTATTCCATACACTGGCTCATAACCTCCAGAACTCTCAGCACCATGTGATGTGTTGAACTTGAATGTTGTATTGGAATATTTTGATTGTTTTTTAGATAAATTCAAATTCCAGGAACCCAGTATTCCCAGAGTAAAGCTCAATACTCAGTACTGAACCAAACATTCACATTTTCAGAGAAATATTCTGGACCCAACCTGATGGTCACCTTATCCTATCATTAGGGTCAAGTAGATGGAAAAAGGGGGGCAAATCAATCCCCAGAATTCAAATTAGGTGTGAACTGCAGAGCAGCAAATCACAACTCAATCTTCACAGGGCACTTAGGGATCTTTGGTGTCTTTATAGAGGATCTTCATCTGAAGAGGTAGACACAAGCCCATCAATACTCTGGTTAATAACCAGAGGTCCAGCACCCAGGAACACTGTGCTCTCTTATCTGGAGACAAACTGCTTTTATTTTGGGTTGAATTGATCTCCCAGGTATGGAATAATACACCAAACAAAAATGCAGAAACAATAACATGCACTTGAGAGTCAGAAAGGGAAACCTGAGTAGCAACTGCATTTTACAAACTCCCAGAATTGGAGATTTTGTCTCTACATGTTTGAGAAGTCAAGCTGTATGTAATGGTTAGGCAGTTGTGTGCACAAATATTACACATATATTCAGATGATTGTACAATGAATGTAAGTTGTGTCTTGTGCATGTAAATACTACGTATTAGGGTTTGCATATATTACATATACAAACAGGTACAAAATATTCAAAGATGCAAGTGCATATAATGCTGCAAATGTTACACTTCTATATGTAAATGTTACACCAGTAGATATTATATATTCATGCAATTCACGTGTGATTATGTATTCATATATGTAAATATTACAATCAGGAGTGTGCAAACACTGCATATTCATGTATGCTCGTATCTTTTCATTGATGCAATTGCTACCAGGAGTTTAGACAAGTAGAGTTTACTCCACATCCAGTGGTCTCTGCACACGTGTTTATAGTTTACTCCAACCCTGTGGTGTTAGACAGTCGAGTTCCAATGGAGTCAGGTGCTGTATTTTTCCCATAACAATTAAGAATTCTGTAAACAGATTATGATTATTGTATTTAAATATGTTAAGAGTGAAAGTAATTTGATGAAAGACAGGGATTCATTTCAAACTGAATGTTACTAGTTTTGCCAAGTTATGAGGCAGAGGATAACTAAAAAGGCTCAATGTTGCTGATGTCCTTTATTGAACTCCTGGCCTGTTACATACACCAACCAAACCAGGAGCAAAGGCCATGTCACACTGAGCAGCCAACCCATTTCTAAGTTAACTCCTGCTCAAAACCAGATGGAAAAACATGAGAAAAGCACCAGGTGGAGACCATTCAGTCCTGCCTCACCATTCAATACTATCACAGCTAAACTTAGTCTTCAACTTCCCTTTCCCGCCCACTCCCTGTTTCCCTCGATTCCCAAAGACCAATCACCTGTCTGTCCCAGCCTGAAATATATTCAACAATGAAGCAGCCACAGCCTCCAGGGGAGATAGCTCCTAATAGCCATAAGACCGAGTGAAGGCATTGCTCCTTATCTCGGTCCGAACTGGTCGGCCCCCTTGTCCTGAGATATTTCCTGCTGACCCAAAGCTGTAGATTCTAACAGGTGGGGCATTGAACTGAATATGTTTTTGGATGGTATGAGACAGAAGCTTGGGAAGATGGGATTTTCACTAATATCTGGTCGAGGCTCATTCTGTTCACTGTGACAAGTGCTATTGTGAGATCCATAGAAGTGAGCCACAATGTTTGCTGCTCCCTGCACCTCTCAAAGCTGGGGTTATACCATGGCTCATGTTGACCAGCCTGTTCTGAATCCACATTGTACCTCTGGGTATATTCTGTTGGCTATTTTCTGGGACCTTGTTACAGTGAATCTGGTGAGGGACATGCCAGTGTGGCTGAGGACTGAGATGCCTTGGTAATTCTGGGTGTCTCCTCTGTCACCTTGTTCTTGTGTCGTGGTTTGTAGCACACATTTCCTGTGGGACAGAACCTTCTCTCCAGCAAAGGAGAAAGTAGTCATTGAGATGTGGTCCCAAGTCAGGCTTCCATACTTGAGAAGTTCACCTGGAAGCCCAGGTTTTCCCAGTTGTGAGGGGATATCATCGAATATGTTCTGAAGGAGTGCCTGAGACCCAATACAATGGGGGAAAGGGATGGGGATAGTATTTTCTAATCTGTTCAGGGATGGTCCTGTTTCTGATTTCTCAAACATTTCTGCAGCTTCAGAGATTATTGCTGCGTCATCAGCATCATCTGGTGAATTCCCAGGTAGAAGGGGCAGCCCAAGAGTCCATTTTCTTTCATCTTGCTAACACGTTGAAGACAGAGCCATGTTTGGCAAGAAACTCAATCAGATCCAACTCATGTTAATGTGCTTTTTCCATAAGGCAGACGTTCCACATTATCATACAGAGTGTGGGAGAAGACATTTTTGTCTTCAGCACTGACATATCACTTTGGTGAATAAGTACAAATAATGGTGATAAAACTTCCATCCAATGGTAGACAAAAGTTATATGGTGATGAATCGGGACTAGCATCTCAATGACTGGCATCAACCTGTTGACAGAAACACTGTTCATATTCATCATGCTCAGGTCATGCCATCAACTTTCTGACAGGGCAATAATGTCATCATCACAAGGCCTGTAGCTTATAGTTGATCGTCCATTGACTGTGAGTCCTCATTCATTCCAGGATACACTGTCCTCATGTTCCAGCTTCCAAACTGCACAATCTTCACATTTTGCTTCTTGGGTACTGACTTGCCAACTGCTGTCAGGACAGGATTCCATAACTACTCCCACCCATCTTAAAGTTCAGCTCTCTGCAAAACTCACAAACATCTTTAACACTGAAACAGATAACAACTGAGCTGCTCATTCTCAGTCACATTCTACCCAATTCAAACATTTCCCACATTGACAGCTATTGTAGGTTGCTGTAGAAAATGGTGTTTATTGTGAAAGAAAGATCTGATTATTGGGATGCCTTTGAAGATGTTTGCCTGTAGCCCCTTTTATTTGATACTCAGCTAGATCACACTGGGATTTCCCAAATGCCCTATTCCACCCTGGAAGGTGACTGACAGGAATATCAAACATCAGGGATTTATTATCAGGTGTTAATGCAGATATTGATGTGACTGAAGCACCATGTGGTGGCTCTAACCTTCCAATTCGTGCAGCAAGTTTCAAATCCATTCCAGAGATGAGGGGAAGTTCACTCTGCATGCTGCACATTGTCAACATGAAATACGTTTATGAGCTTTAGCCCAGTGCCAGGCTGTGACATTGACAGCACAAAGCTTAAAGGATTGACAATGTGGGGCCGGAAACTGCTGACTCACAGCTCCTGCCCTGGGGGTGAGAGAGACTGGGTGTTGGTGTATTGGACAGGAAGCTTCAGTCCTTATCTAACCTGCTGTGTGATGCTGGTATTCCTGGCATTCCACTGCCTAGCTAAAAACTGACTGAATGGCTGAGTTACTGTGACAATAACTGCAGAATAAAATTTTTTTTTAAACATAGCATAAGGGAAATGAAAAATCCAAATCTTTCTTTGTTTCTTAGTGCTGGGCACCAATGAGATTAATCAACAGTCATTTTTATGTGACCAACAGAGAAAGGTTCTCTTATTCTATAGTCAGCTGCAGGAAATACTTACGAAGACAGGACAATGGCAACAGCATCATTGAGAACACTTTCCCCAAACAGCAGCGCGTATAGATCCACATCAGCCTGCAGCTCGTTGAATATTGCGAGCACAGTCACTGCAAAAGGGCAGATCTCATTAATAAAACCCTCCTGGTAGTACCATCCACTGCTACTCCCCTCTAACAGTCCAATTCACTGGAAACTCAGCAGCTACTAGTAGACATGGGGGTGGGGGAGGAAAGGAGAGACAGCGGGGGAGAGGGAGAGGTAGGGGGTGGAGGGATTGGCAGAGAGAAGGGGATATAGAGAGAGGAAGGGGAAAGAGAGGGAGGTGTGAGGAGGAGGGCTGGAGAGAGAAGAAAGAGAGGTGAGATAGAAGATAGAGCAGGGGACAGGGAGAGAAATGGGAGGAGAGAAGGAGGGCAGGGAGAGAGATTGAGTGGGGGAAGAAAAAGAGGGGGATAAAGTGGGGAGAGCGAAAGGGAGAGGGACACAGAAGCAACACCAGACAGTCTTCCTGTGGCAGGGGTTGGGGGTTGGACTGGGTATTTAGAAACTGAACACAATCCCACTCAGAAAAGGCCACTCTGCCCATTATACCTGGTCAGCTCTTGAAATGATCTATTCAATCAGTTTCCATTCAGTGCTCTTTCCTGGTAGACTTGAAAATATTTCCAGAAGCTCATTTTCCTTTGAAAAGCTCCTACTGAATGTGCTTTCACTGTGCTCCACAATACAATTTGCTGGTAAAGCAAACTCTCCCCATTTTCTTTTACATGTTACCTTCAGGTGATATCACACTGGTTACCAAAACTCCTGCAACAGCTTCTCCTTCCTCACTTTATCAAGTTCCATCATGTTTCTTGTCCTCTTTGAATCATAGAGTCATTAAATCCCTAGCGCAGGATCAGGCCATTTGGCCCAACAAATCCACACCGACTCACCGAAGAGCGTCCCACTCACACTCACCCCCCCTAGCCTATACCTGTAACCCTGCATTTCCCATGGCTGATCCACCTAACCTACAAATCCCTGAACACTATGGGACAATTTAGCATGGCAAATCCACCCTAACCTGTACATCTTTGGACTGTGGGAAGAAACCGGAGCACCCGGAGGAAACCCACACAGACACGGTGAGAATGTGCAAACTCTGCACACACAGTTGCCCAAGGCTGGAATTGAACCGGGGTCCCTGGTGCTGTGAGGCAGCAGTGCTAATCACTGAGCCACCAAGTCACCCCTTCTTAACCTCCTCTGGCTCAAGGAGAACATTCCCAGTTTCTCCACATTGACTTGAATGTCAAATGTGGAACCATCTGCTAAATCTCAGACTTAGATGGTTACAGCATATAGAGGAGGCCATTTGGCCCATCATGTCTGTGTTGTTAACAAAGATCTGATTACACTAACCCCATTTCCAGCTTTTGGTCCATAGTCCTGGAGGCTATGGGAATGCATGGGAATATCTAAATATTGCTTACATGTTACAAGAGTTTCTGATTCAACCACCCTTTCAGGCAGTGAGTTCCAGGCTCCCACCAGCTTCTGGGTGAAAACATTTCTCCTCAACTCTGCTGTTAGCTTTCTATGTTTTATTGTAAATCTATGGCCCAGTTAGTGTGACGATGCTGTCACTTGAAGAGGTTTTTTTTGTCCTGGTTTTGTTTTGAAGAGAGGTTGTGAGGCAGAGATACTGAGCTGTCCCTAAGAAAACAAACAATTTGGGAGGCCTTGTGGTTTTTTTTTAAATGTTGGAACAATGGAAGCAGCCTGGGGGTGGCCAGCTCTCTCAGACCAGGCTTTGTGAGTTTTTAAAAAAGTTTTTAGGTTTCGTTTTAAGCAGAGGCTCTTGGGGTCTCAAAAGAGTTGGAAGCTTCAGTGAATGACTCCTGGCTGGTGTTTTTTCCTCCTCTTGATGTTTTTTCCTCCTGGATTGGAGAACTGCATGTGAGAATCTGTCTGAATCTGCCTTTTTGCCAAGGGGTATGTTTATGGGATGTAACTATATTGGAACAGTTAATTAGTAATAGGTACTGTATCGATTATTCAGTTAAGTTTTCCAATAGTTGCGTCATTCCAAATTCCTCTTTCTTTTGTTTGTATTTTAATTATAGCATTTAAATAAATTGTGTTTTGCTTAACATCAAGTAGTTTGTCCATTCACATTGCACTTGGAACACGGCACTTCACATCTACCTTTAAAATAAGAAAAAGTTAGGATTTAGGTGACCTTGTTAAAATATTTTGAGGGGGTTTGATCTGGTCCATAACGTTAGTCACTCCTGAACTAGTGGAAAAAGTATCTTCCTTTTCAACGTCTCTACGTTCCTCATAACTGTATATATCTCTATCAGGTCCCCTCTCAATCTCCACTGCTCCAAGGAAAATAATCCCAGTCTATTTCATCCTTCCTCATGTTTCAGACCCTCCAGCCCTGGCAACATGCTGGTGAATCTCCTCTACACCCTCACAAGTGTAATCCTCACCCTTCCTAGAACATGATGACCAGAGCTGCACACAGTACAGTACTCCAGTTGGGGTATAACAAGTGTTTTATACATTTCCAGCAGAGTCTCCTTGCTCTTATATTCTTTGCCTAATCTAATACAGATAAGTAACCTATGTGGCTCCTTAAACACTTTATCTACTTACCCTGCTACCTTCATGATTTGTGGATATAGAACATAGAACAGTACAGCACCGTACAGGCCCTTCAGCCCACGATGTTGTGCCAAACTTTTACCCTAAACCTAAGGTCTATCTAACCTCCACCCCTACCTTAAACGATCATCCATATACCTATCTAATAGCTGCTTAAATGCCCCGAATGAGGCCGACTCCACTACCCTCTCTGGCAATGCATTCCACGCCCCTACTACTCTCTGACGTCTCCCCGATATCTACTTCCTTTCACTTTAAAACTATGTCCCCTCGTAAAAGCTACCTCCACCCGAGGAAAAAGTCTCTGGCTGTCTACTCTATCTATACCTCTGATCATTTTGTACACCTCTATCAAGTCACCTCTCATCCTTCGTCGTTCTAAAGAGAAAAGCCCGAGCTCCCTCAACCTTTCCTCGTAAGACCTTCCCTCCATTCCAGGCAATATACTGGTAAATCTCCTCTGCGCCTTTTCCAATGCTTCCACATCTTTCCTGTAATGAGGTGACCAGAACTGGACACAATACTCCAGATGTGGCCGAACCAGGCTTTTGTATAGCTGGAGCATAACTTCACGGCTCTTGAAGACAATCCCTCTATTAATGAAAGCGAACACACCATACGCCTTCTTAACAACTCTATCCATCTGGGTGGCAGCTTTCAGGGAACTGTGGACATGAACCCCAAGATCCCTCTGCTCCTCCACACTGCCAAGAATCTTTCCGTTAACCCCGTATTCTGCTTTCAAGTTTGTCCTTCCAAAATGAATCACCTCACACTTTTCAGGGTTAAACTCCGTCTGCCACTTCTCAGCCCAGCTCTGCATTCTATCAATGTCCCTTTGTAACCTAGAACAGCCCTCCGCACTGTCCACAACGTGACCCACCTTCGTATCATCCGCGAACTTGCTAATCCACCCTTCCACTCCTTCATCCAAATCATTTACAAACATCACAAATAGAAGAGGACCCAGAACAGGTCCTTGTGGTACAACATTCGTAACTGAGCACCACGTTGAATATTTTCCGTCCACTACCACCGTTTGTCTTCTAAGGGTCAGCCAATTCTGAATCCAATCTGCCACATTTCCCCCTATCCCATGCCTCCTTACCTTCTACATGAGCCTACCATGGGTAATCTTATCAAACGCCTTACTTAAATCCATGTATACCACATCCACTGCTCCACCTTCATCCACGTGTTTGGTCACCTCTTCAAAGAATTCAATAAGGTTTGTGAGGCATGATCTACCCCTCACAATGCTGACTATCACGAATCAAACTGTGCCTTTTCAAGTGATCATAAATCCTATCTCTCAGAGCTCTTTCCAATAATTTGCCCACCACTGACGTAAGACTAACTGGCCTGTAATTTCCGGGGTTATCCCTGTTCCCTTTTTTGAACAAGGCAATGACATTTGCCTCTTTCCAATCTTCCGGCACTATACCCGTGGACAGTGAGGACGAAAAGATCATCGCCAAAGGCCCTGCGATCTCGTCCCTCGCTTCCCATAGAATCCTTGGATAAATCCTATCAGGCCTGGGGGACTTATCTATCTTCAACTTCCTCAGAATTCCTAGCACATCTTCTTTACTAACAGCAACCTCCTCTAGCCTACCTGCCTGTTACACACTGTCCTCCTCTACAACTAGGTCCCTCTCAGTTGTGAATACTGAAGAAAAGTATTCATTAAGGACCTCTCCTATCTCTTTAGGCTCTGTGCACAAAGTCCCTTTACAATCTTTGATCGGCACCCTTTCTCTGGTTATTCTTTTGTTCTGCACATACGTGTAAAACGCCTTGGAGTTTTCCTTGATCCTATCCGCCAAGGTTTTCTCATGCCCCCTTATAGCTCTCCTAAGCCCTTTCTTCAGCTCCTTCCTGGCTAACTTGTATCCCTCTACAGCCTTTTCCATTCCTCTTTTCCTAAACCTTACATAAGCCTCCTTCTTCCTCTTAACCAGTCGTTCGACCTCTCTCGAGAACCATGGCTCCCTCACTCGACCGCATCTTCTCTGCCTGCTAGGGACAAACATATCGAGCACATGCAGTATGCATTCCTTAAACAATCTCCACATTTCTGTGGTGCTCTTCCCTGACAGCATCTGTTCCCAATTTATGTTACCCAGTTCTGGCCTAACTGAATTGTAATTACCCTTCCCCCAATTATAAACTTTACCCTGCTGTATGTACCTATCCTTAGCCATGACTATCGTGAAAGAAACAGAGTTATGATCGCTACCGCCAAAATGCTCTCCTACCAACAGGTGCAATACTTGGCCCGGTTCATTGCCAAGCACCAAATCCAAAGTGGCCTCTCCACGTGTTGGTTTACCTACATACTGTGTCAGGAATCCTTCCTGAACGCACTGGACAAAATCTGCTCCATCTAAACTATTACAACTAAAATGTTTCCAATCAATATTTGGGAAGTTGAAGTCACCCATGACTACAACCCTGTGACTTCTGCACCTTTCCAGTATCTGCCTCCTAATCCGCTCCTCCACTTCTCTGCAACTGTAAAAAACCCCTAACAAAGTGACTGCTCCTTTCTTGTTCCTGACCTCAAGCCAAACTGACTCTGTCGACATATCATTCTTGAACTGCCTTTCAGTCACTGCTATACTCGCCCTGACTAGCAATGCCACTCCCCCACCTCTTTTTCCACCCTCCCTATTTCTTTTAAAGCATCTAAATCCTGGAACTTCCAACAACCATTCCTCTCCCCGAGTTACCCAAGTTTCTGTAATGGCCACAACATCGTAGTTCCAAGTACCGACCCATGCTCTAAGTTCATCCGCTTTATTTCTGATACTTCTAGTATTGAAGTATACACACATCAAACCATCTTGGTGTCCGCAATTACGCTCCATCGACCGTATTTCTTTATTAACAACCTCACTCTCTGTTGTGTCTGTTGGAAGGCTGAATACCTTATCCTCTGAATTACAAATCCGGTTCCCCACCCACTGCCAAACTAGTTTAAACCATCCCGTTCAGCTCTAGCAAACCTCCCTCCCAGGATATTTGTGCCCTTCCGGTTCAGGTGCAACCCGTCCTTACTGTACAGGTCCCACCTTCCCCAGAATGTGCTCCAATTATCCACATAATGGAAGCCCTCCCTCCTACACCAGCCCTGTAGCCATGTGTTTAGCTGCACTCTCTCCCTATTTCTTACCTCGTTATCACGTGGCACTGGTAGTAATCCAGAGATAACTACCCTGTTTGTCCTGGACTTCAGCTTCCAACCTAACTCCCTGTACTTGTTTTTCACATTCTCAGTCCTTTTTCTACCTATGTCATTGGTACTGATGTGTACCATGACTGCTGGTTGCTCACCCTCCCCCTTAAGGATCTTGAAGACACGATCCGAGACATCACGGACCCTGGCACCCGGGAGGCAACATAACATCCTTTCATCTCGTTCGGGTCCACAGAACCGCCTGTCTGTGCCTCTTACTATCGAATCCCCCACTACAATTGCTCTCCTATTCTCCCCCCTTCCCTTCTTTGCCACAGGGTCAGGCTCAGCGCCAGAGACCTGTCCATTAGCCTTCCCCTGGTAGGTCGTCCCCCCCAACAGTATCTAAAATGGTATACTTATTATTGAGGGGAATGGCCACAGGGGATCCCTGCACTGTTTGCCTATTTCCTTTCCCCTTCCTGACAGTCACCCAGCTACCTTTTTCCTGTACCTTGGGTGTGACCACCTCCCTGTAAATCCTCTGTATCACCCCTTCAGCCTCCCGAATGATCCGGAGTTCATCCAGCTCCAGCTCCAGTTCCTTAATGCGGTTTTTGAGGAGCTGGAGTTGGGTGCACTTCTCACAGATGAAGTCAGAGGGGACACCAGCAGTGACCCTTACCTCCCACATCCTGCAAGAGGAGCATGCAACTGCCCTAGCTTCCATTCCCTCTACTCTAGATTTCCAGAAGAAGAATAAAAAAAAATACCCACCCAAGGTCGCTCTGACTTCACAGGGTCCTGCCATTTCATCCCTTGCCTTGTTTTCCTGCCCAAGTACATTACTTCATACTTCCCGGGTTTAATTCTATTTGCTAATGCTCTGTCCACCTGACCAGTCCCTTCATATTCTCCCACAGTTAATGACGATGCTCCTCACGAATTAACATCCTACCAATTTTCCTGTGTTAGTCACACTGTGATGGTGAAAAGTTAAACTTCAATAACTGTTCATGGATGGAAAGAATCAGCAATAAGTCTGTCTGGAGTAAACTGTTCAGGGAGAAAGTCTAATTGTTATACGGGGATTGTAAGCAACTTGCCATACCTGGAAAAAGCAGTCAAAGCAACATAAACACAACTGTTTAACAACTGCTTGATAATTGCTGCCTCATGCTATAAGGCCAAATGATTGCCCTGCAGAAGAACTTAAGGAGTTAATCACAGGCAAGTTATGTCTTCAAACAGACAGACAATAGCCAATGTAATAAGGAACAGATAAGCTACAGACTTGGTGGCTTCAGGAGTGTCATCAATAATGTCACACCATAAACCTGAAGGAGGGAAAGTTGTACAAGAATTAAACTCCAGGATTCTTCAGTAGCAGAACTTGGAGGAACCACACTGCACAAGGATCGAACCCTGGACAAATCAGAGATAAATGCTGACGGTTGGAATTCCACCATTGAGTAATAGTCAAGGTGATTTGTGAGGCTTAGCTTGCTTACTTGAGGGGTCTTATTTCAGTTGCTACATGCAATTAAGTTTAAATCATTGTTTCAGTACTTGATAATCTGTGAGGTTTCTTACTAAGCAGCCGAATTAAAGGTAGCTTGTGGTAATTTACACACAATAACACCTCCTACATGCAAGTCCAAATCATTCACTTACACCAGAACTGAGTCCTGTGAAACTCCATTGGAAACAGACTTCCAATCACAGAAACAGAGAACAGACAGAATAAAGAATAATACAGCACAGGAACAGGCCCTTCGGCCCTACAAGCCTGTACCGACACATTTTGCACTTCCATACTAAAACTGTCTTCACTTACGGGATCCGTATCCCTCTATTCC
Organism: Rhincodon typus; assembly: GCF_021869965.1. Classification (NCBI taxonomy): domain Eukaryota; kingdom Metazoa; phylum Chordata; class Chondrichthyes; order Orectolobiformes; family Rhincodontidae; genus Rhincodon; species Rhincodon typus. Next base: position 838,770 of record NC_063345.1, on the reverse strand, counting down.
CTTCCTATTCATGTATTCGTCCAGGTATTTCTTGAATGCCGCTATTGTGTCTGCTTCCACCACTTCCTCTGGCAGCACGTTGCAGACACTCATCACCCTTTGTGTGAAAAACTTGCCTCATACATCTCTTTTAAACTTCTCTCCTCACAGCTTGAACCTGTGTCCCCGAGTAATTGACCCCTCACCCCAGGTCAGTGCTCAACCTCCTGCATTCCAGTGAAAACAAACCCAGTCTGTCCAACCTTTCTTCATAGCTAAAATCCCCCGTACCAGGCAACATCCTGTTACACCCTATTGGGCAACATGGTGGCTCAGTGGTTAGCACTGCTGCGTCACAGCGCCAGGGACCTAGGTTCAATTCCACCCTCGGGTGACTGTCTGTGTGGAGTCTGCACATTCTCCCCGCGTCTGTGTGGGTTTCCTCCGGGTGTTTCGGTTTCCTCCCACAGTCCAAAGATGTGCAGGCTAGGTGAATTGGCCATGCTAAATTCTTAGATTCTTAGAATCCCTACAGTGTGGAAACAGGCCCTTTGGCCCAACAAGTCCACACCGACCATTGGAGCATCCCACCTGGACCCATCCCCCTATATCCCACCTAATCTACACATCCCTGAACACTATGGGCAATTTAGCATGGCCAATCCACCTAACCTGCACATCTTTGGACTGTGGGAGGAAACCCATGGGAGAATGTGCAAACTCCACACAGACAGTCACCCGAGGTTGGAATCGAACCCAGGTCCCTGGGGCTGTGAGGCAGCAGTGCTAACCACTGAGCCACCGTGCCGCCCCTAAACAATAATACCACAAGGCCATTGCCTGCCCATTAAATTGCCCGTAATGTTCAGAGATGTGTGGGTTATAGGGAGATGGGTCTGGGTGGGATGCCCTGAGGGCTGGTGTGGACATGTTGGGCTGAAGGCCTGTTTCCACACTATTGGGATTTTCTACGCTCTATCCAAAGCATCATTCTGGTAGTGTGGTGACCAGAACTGTCCAAGTGTGACCTAACTAAAGTTCTACAAAGCTGCAGCATAACTTGTTTATCCTTAACATCACCCTCTGCCTCCTGATTCTCAGCCAATTTTGGATCCAACATGCCCCTTTGCCTTGGATCCTATGGGATCTCACCCTCTTGACCAGATTGCTATAAGGAATAATAGCAAAAGCCTTGTGAAAGTCCACGTAAACCACATCAAATCCATTCCCTTCATCCTGTTTACCTCCTCAAAAATGCAATCAAGTTTATCAAAAATGACCTTCCCTTAACAAATTCATGCTGACTATCCCTGAATAACCTGTGTAGATGTATTCTGACACTGAGAATTATTTCTAATTACTTCCCCACTGAGTGATTTGTAATTTACTGACCTATCCTTTCTTAATAATGGGATAATGTTTGCAGTCTTCCAGCCCTTCACCTGTGGCCAGGGAGGATTTGAAAATTACTGCCAAAGGCCCCCAATGTCTCTTGCTTTGCCGCTCTCAACTGTTGGGACATACCTCATCCAAGGCCTGTGGATTTATCACTTTCTAATCTGCTAAACCACTGGTACCTCCTCTGTTTATGTTAATTTCTTCTAATCTCCTCCACACCCTCTCCTTGACATTCTTGGACAGGATACTTCAGTTGAGAATGAACCAACGTTTTATGAAGGTTTACCACAACACCATTCCTTTTGCTTTCTAATTCTCTATTCATGAAGTCCAGGTTCCCCCCGTATTTCTTCTGAAATTGAAGAAATTCAGCAGATATGGTAGTATCTGAAGTAACCACTCTTGACGAGTTTTTCCAACATTCTCTGTCTTTTTTCCCGATCTCAAGCATTTGCAGTATTTAGTTTTATTTTTTCTGAAATTACCTGTGATTTTGTGAAGCTGTGATCATATAAACACATTGGCTACAAGAGCAGGTTAAAGGCTAGGAACACTGTGGCGAGTAACTCACCTCCTGACTCTCCAAAGCCTGTCCACCACAAGTCAGGAGTGTGATGGAACACTCCCCACTTGCTTGGATCGGGGCAGCTCCAACAACACATAAGAAGCTTGACACCATCCAGGACAAAGCAGCCCGCTTCACTCCCTCCACTACCGAGTAGCAGCACTGTGTACCATCTACAAGAAGCACTGCAGAAATTCACCAAGGCAGCATGACCACTTCTATCCAGAAGGACAGGGGTAGTAGATACGTGGGAACACCACCACCTACAAATTCCCTTCCAAGCCACTCACCATCCTGACTTGGAAATATGTTGCTGATCCTTCAGTGTCGTTGAGTCAAAATCTTGGAATTCCTTCCCTAAGGGCATTGTAGGTCAACCTACAGCACATGGACTGCAGTGGTTCAAGAAGGCAGCTCACCCCTACCTTCTCAAGGGGGCAACTAGGGACGGGCAACAAACACTGACCCAGCCAGCAACACCCACTTTCCACGAGTGAATAAGAAGGAAGAGATTATTGTAAAACTGTAAAAAGTTCACTAATGCTCCACAGAGTGAAACTTATATCCTGCCTGCTCTACACATGACCCCACTCCAACACTTGTCCCTGGGA
>NC_063345.1:745557-776217 GCF_021869965.1 Rhincodon typus | reverse complement strand
CTGGCCTGGCCAACAAATCCCACATTGCATGAATGAATAAAAACTACTCCCCACTTTCCTGGAGTAGTGCAGCTTCAAAAATACTCAAGAAACTTGTTTCCTTCCAGGACAAAGCAGCCCACTTGATTGCTACCACATCCACCAACATTCATTTCCTCCACCACCGACATTCATTAACAATAGCATGTACTATCTGAAAGATGCACTGCAGATATTCACCAAGGCTTCTTAGACAGCACCTTTCAAATCCAAGACTACTTCCATCTAGAAGGATGTTGCCAGGAATGGAGGGTTTGAGTTATAAGTAGAGGCTGAGACTTTTTACACTGAAGCGTAGGAGGTTGAGAGGTGACCTTATAGGGGTTTATATAATCATGAGGGATATACATAAGGTGAACGGCAGGTGTCTTTTCCCTAGGGTGGGGGATTTCAAGACAAGGGGTCATATTTTTAATCTGAAAAGGGAAAGATTTTAAAAAAAGAAATGAGGGGCAATTTTTTACACCAACAGTGGTTCGTAACTTGAATGAACTTCCACAGAAAGTGGTAGATGCAGATACAGTTACAACATTTAAAAGACATTTAGATAAGTACATGGATAAGAAATATTTGGAGGGATATGGGCCAAGCGCATGCAGTGGGGAATAGTTTAGTTTGGGATTATGGTCAGCATTGACTGGTTGGACCAAAGGGTCTGTTTCTGTGCTGCATGACTATATGACTCTCTAAGGACATGGGCAGCAGATACATGGGAATACCACAAACTGCAAGTCCAAATTCAACTCACCATCCTGACTTGGAAATATATTGCCATTCCTTCACTGTTGCTGGGTCAAAATCTTGGAACTTCTTCCCTGATGGCATTGTGGGTTTACCTATAGAAGTGATTCAATGCAGGGGCTTCTCAAGAGCAATTCGGGTGGGGCATTGCAGCAATGGTCTCAATCCAGTGATTAAAAACTAGAACATGTTTGGTATATTAAAGTAACAATATATTTACACTTTGAGCTAGGAACATTAAAGCAGTAATGCCGTGTTGGTTGTCTGTTTCAGCTGTCATAACCTATGAATTCACAGCTGTTTCAATGAAGTTCTTTCTGCAGCATACTTAAAGTTTCTCCGTTGGTGCCATTGGATGGCATTCTCTTCAGACAGGTTACAGCTCAAGCCCCGCTCTGTGCTTCAACAAGTAATCTTGTTTGATATTGGATCTTCATCACTTCGTCAGATACTTTAGAGTCTTTTAAGTGACTCTTGGATAGGCACATGGAGGATAGTAAAATGTAGGGTATGCAGGGTAGATTGATCTTAGTAGGATAATAGGTCGGCACAACATCATGGGCCGAAGGGCCTGTACTGTTCTATGTTCTATTTAAGCCTGGTGTCATGCTCATGAATCTATGCTGCAAGCCCTCCAAGGTCAAAATACTCTAGAGTGCCCAGAATGGTCGCAGTGCTCCAGATGGGGTTTGATCAAGGCCTTGTAGAAACAGAGCATGACTTTTCCATTTACGTTCGCTTCTCAACATTTATTTTTATTAAAATAAGGGACATGGGCATCACTGACTGGGCAGCATATATTGCATCTCTAATTATCCTCAAGAAGGTGGTGGTGAAACCTTCTGGAACCGCTGCAATCCCCGCTGTGTTGGGCCACCACTGTACTGAAAGTAAGGGGATTTCAGAATATTAACCCAGTGACAATAAAGGTACAGTGATAAATTACCAAATCAAGATGGAGAGTAGCTTGGAGATAAATTGCAGATGATGGCATTACCATGTATATGCTGCGCTCGTCCTCTGTGGTAGCAGTTGTGTTTAGCTTTCCTGATTACTTGCTGTACTTGCATACTAACCTGTGATTCATGCAGTAGGATACCCAGATCTCTGTATGTCAGAGCTTTGCACCCTCTCACCATTTAGGTAATATCCGTTTTGGCTCCGTATAAAAGCACAATTTCACACTGACCCACATTGTACTCCACTTGCTAAATGTTTGTCCATTGACTGAAACTATCTACATCATTGTGGTATCATTGTGTCCTTTCACAGCTCTACCTATCTTTGTCATCAGCAAATTTAGCTAACATACCTTTGATCCTTCATCCAAATCATTTTATATAAACTGTAAAGAGTTGCGGGCCCAGCATTAACACCTAAGCGTACCACTCATGACATCCTGCCAGCCTGAAAAAGACCCACTTATTTCTACTCGCTGCTTCTGTTAACAAGTCAGTCATCTATCCATACCAATGTGTCAACCTCAGCACCATGCACTGCCAATTTTCTGCAAATCTTTGGTAATTTCTCAAATGCTTTATGACAATTTAAATACTGTACCTCCGCTGATTCTCTTCTATCTCCAGTGCTATGAAAGGTAGACAGCACATCTTGTAGACAGTGCACATTGGAAACAATGCTGGGCTGAGAAAGCCAGGGAGCTGCAACACCTTGCTGATAAGCACAACACCCATGGTTTCTTTAATGTCACCAAGACAATAACGGACTCTACATCCTCAGCCTCAAACCAGTGTGGAATAAGGAAAAAAACCCTTTCCAGAGACAGAGAAGACATCAGCCATTGATGACGAGAACACTTCAAAGAACTCCTAATCTGTAATACAATTATCAGTGTGGTAGAAGTTGAAGTCATTGTTAAATGCATAAAGAATGAAAAAGCCGCAGGAGTAGATGGGATTGCAGCAGAGATTTTCAAACTTACAGCAGCAGAGCTTACCATCACCTCCACAAAATGTTCCTGAAAATCTGGCATGAGGAAGAAATCCCTGCCGATCTCAGGGCCACTGCCATTGCTACCTCATTCAAGAAAGGAGATAAAGTGGACTGCGGGACTTAGTGGGGAATCTCCATAATTTCCATCACCAGGAAGATCATCACCCGAATCCTCACTAGCTACCTTCTCCCAGTCTGAGGGAATCCCTCCTGAAAGCCGTTGTGGCTTCCAACCAAACCATGGAAAAACTGAAAGAACTCCAGATGCTGGAAATCAGAAACAAAAATAGATATTGCTGGAAAAGATTAGCACGTCTCTTTACTCAGAGAGTAGTAAGGGCGTGGAATGCCCTGCCTGCAAAAATAGTAGACTCGCCCACTTTAAGGGCATTTAAATGGTCATTGGATAAACATATGGATGATAATGGAATAGTTTAGGTTAGATGGGCTTCAGATTGGTTTCACAGGTCGGCGCAACATCGAGGGCCGAAGGGCCTGTACTGCGCTGTAATGTTCTATGTTCTATGTCTGGCAGTGGAGATAACTAAGAGTTAACATTTCAGGTCCAGTGGCACTTCCTCAGAACTCCTAAGGAGACATGGAATTTCCTAGGTGAATAATCATGCTCGTTAGCGAGTGTTTGCCGATGAGGACACACTGCTGCCATATTCACTACTGGCAAAGGAATAAATGATGGAAGTGGTGAATCAGGTGGCGGTGTAGTGGTAATGTCAGCAGACTAATAATCTGGGGATATGAACCTGTATTGCCACTTTCCCAATGTGGCAGATGGTTAAATTTGAATTCAATAAAAGTTAGCCTAATAATGACCATATAACCACAGGCATTTGTTGTTAAAAAAAACCTTGCGCACTAATGCCTTTTGGCAAAAGTAATCTACAATCCTTACCTGGTCTGGTCTACATGGGACTCCAGACCCACAGCAATATGGTTCTCTCAACTGAGATTAGGGATAGGCAATAAATACAGACCTACGTGATAATGTACCCATTCCCATGAACAATAATGAAAAAAAAATCAAGTAGGCTGTTTTGTCCTGGATGGGGTCAAGCTTGAAAGTTTTTGCAGTGAGGAATTCAACTCCTGATTCCCCAAAGCCTGTCCATTATCTATTAGGCATAAGTCAGTAGTGTGATGCTCCAACTCCCAATAAGCTTGACATCATCCAGGACAAAACAGCCTGCTGAGCATCACATCCACTAGCATCCACTCCCTCCGCCGCTGAAATTTAGTAGCAGTAGTATGTACCATCTGTAAGACACACTGCAGAAATTCACAAAAAATCCTTAGATTAAGTACTCTCCAAACCCAAGACCACTTCCATCTAGAAGGACAAGAGCAGCAGATATATGGGAATATCTCCACCTGCAAATACCCCCCCAAGTCACTCACCACCCTGCCTTGGAAATATATCGTTATTCCTTCTCTGTCACGAGTTTGAAATCCTGGAATCCCCTCCCTAAGGACATTGTGGGTCAATGTATACACACACGGACTGCAGCAGTTCAAGAAGGCAGCTCACCACCACTTTCTGAAGGGCAACTAGGGGCAGGCAATAAATGCTGGCCCAGCCAGCGATGCCCACAACCCACGAGTGAATGAATAAAAAACATTATGGAACATAGCAGTTCCTACTTTCCAGCTGGAGATTTCAAACATTTAATAGGATCTTTCTCCAACGTATCAAGTCATTTTGAAGACTCATCACCAAAAACACACACATTCTTATAAAATCATGAGGGGCATCGATAAAGTAATTAGCAAAGGTCTTTACCCTAGGGTAGGGGAATTCAAAACTAAAGGCCATAACTTTAAGGTGAGAGGAAAAAGATTTAAAAAAGGATCCGAGGGGCAACTTTTTCACACAGAGGGTGGTTTGTATGTGGAATGAACTGCCAGAGGCAGTGGCAGATGCAGGTACAGTTACAACATCTAAAAAACATTTGGACAGGTACATGAATAGGATGGATTTAGAAGAACATGGGCCAAATGCAGGCAAATGGGAGTAGTTTAGTTTGGGAAATTTGGTTGGCATGGATGAATTGAACTGACTGGTCTGTTTCTGTGCTGCATGACTATATGACGTGGCCTGATGTACAAGTGGCACTGTAGCTCGGTGGTTCGCAATCTGATCTCCGAATTAGAGGGCTTTGGGTTCTACTCCGACCCCTACTACTTGGTTTCAAACATTGAGGCTAACCTTCCAGGGAAGAACAGAGGGAATACGGAACAGTTAAAGATCAAGTGCTTAACTGAGCCACATCTGCTCTCTCATGGGGACGTAATAGACCTCCTATCATGCTACTACTCCCAGGAAGAGCAGGGGAATTGTCAAAATTTAACCAACTTCACTTTGTTTATCGAGTCAGTATCACACTAGCTACGTATGGGAGCTTACTACATGCAAACTGGCTGTCACATTTTCTAGGTTACAACAATGATTACATGGCAAAGTAGTTCAATGGCTGTAAAGTGTTTGGGTGTCTTCAGGCTATATAAATGCAAGTCTGTTTTTCTTGTAGGTTACATATGTAGACTTATAATAATTTGTACATTCAAATTACATGTTTGCTTGGCTTTTAAAAAATACAATTAAAATATAATTTGGTCTAAAATGTTTTAACTAGCAAAGATATCCAGGAACTTATCCTTTCTGTTTGAAAAGCCACAGCTATATCAGACGATACATAGCCAGCAGAAAAAGTTCTCAACATACAAGGTCATGCATTCAGTAAAATGTGCTACAACATGTTTTAAAAGGGTTTAAGTATCTACAAATCTTACAGACTTACACGAGCCATCGGACTTTCTGAACTTGCTGCATTCAAAACTTTGATATTAAACTTCAAAAGCTTTTTTGCCCCTAAACAAGTTTTAAAAAGTATAAAATTACACCACAATAACAGAAAACCATCTCAAAACAACTGCTTGTTATCAACAGGATTAAAAGGAAAGTTTTACAATAGTATAAAGTGCCATCAAAAATGTGTTAGATACATTTTCACGTGTAAATAAAAAAGTTCATGATAAACTGTATTTATTTTTTTTAATAGATAGAAGTTACAAAAGTTACCTCACACTTTAAAATATGACAATTTGGTGTTTTATTGTAACAATGTAGTTCAAAAATAATTCCTCTTGTATGAACAATAAAAAGGTCAATATGTTCCGTATCCACTTCAGTGCTTCCAAAGCACATTGTGGAAAGTGCACTCAGTAAGACAGTATCCTCCTTATAGGCTGAAATACAACTCAGGAGGAATTAGCCACAAGTGAACCTTCAACAAGTCTGCAGACAAAACAATAAAGTGAGTCTGAGGTAGATGGTTTCCTCCCCATATTTAACTTTTAGCCTGTTAAATAAAATACTCACATTTTCTCCCCCAGTGTGTGGTTCATGTGCCAAAACAAAAATGGCACCATTTCTGAATTATGAACATAGAAGCCCCTGGACAAAAGCTTCCACAAGAACAAGCTGAAGAAGATCAGCTTAAAAAGAGGAGGATTGTGGACATTATTTGACTTTTCCCCCACCTCTGAAGCTCACCACATCTTTTTCCCTGGAGCAACAGTCACCACTATTTGGTAAACACTCCAAACAATCCAACACGGCCTCTGTTCACAAGCCTTGATATAGTGTTGTTGTCCTATGATGCTTTCCCCAAGAGAAGCTAATGTCACTGGAGTGACAGGATGGGTAAAGCGAGCAAGTTAACAGTGTTCATGCACAGTACACAGATTGACAGGGAAGTACATCGTTGGTCCATAGTGCTCCAGTTGGACTATCTGCTGTTGACATGGTTGATCTGTGTTGACAAAGACCTGGAAATAACATCTTCCAGTACTCTTTCTAGTTGCTGGATTAACACTCGTCTTTTAAACCTGGGGGCAAAATGAACAGCCAGAATCAGAACAAGAAGTCCAATACAAGACCACTGGCACATCAGGTACATATCAATCACAGCTCACATTAGTTTAAATCATGAACTCCTTACATCCCATTTTCCACCACTGACCATGAAAGACACTGGTAGAAAGTTCATCCCATAATAAGCATAAATCTGCTGTAACGTGGAAAAATATACAGCATGGATTTCCTGAACCTAAACGATCTCTGATCCGATAATGGATCAGGCTATTTGTCAGACATCCAACAGCCAGCTGCCTAAAGCTGGCATTGAGCTCTATACACCGGATACCGAGGGGTTACTACATATGCAGAGCAGAGATAGACTGGAAGGCAGCAGAATGGTGTTAATGTCATTGGACTAGTCACCTGGAACCCTTGGCCAACATTCTACAGTAAAAACTGAAAGGACTGCGGATGCTGTAAATCAGAAACAAAAACTGCTCGAAAAGCTCAGCAGATCTAGCAGCATCTGTGAAGAGAAATCAGAGTTAACGTTTTGGGTCTGGTGACCGTTCTGAGGAAGAGTTTGTTTTTGTTCAACATTCTGCTGTTATGGGCTTGAATCCTATGAGGCCAACATTTAAAAGATATTTGAATAGGTACATGAATAGGAAAGGTTTAAGAGGGATATGGGCCAAACGCAGGCAAGTAGGACTAGTGTAGTTTGGGGAAACTTGGTTGGCATGGACGAGTTGGGCCAAAGGGTCTGTTTCTGTGCGGTATGACTTGATGGCAAATGGTGACATTTGAATTCCATAAAAATCTGAAATTAAAAGCTGGCCTAATGGTAACCATGTACCCACTGTTGATTATCATAAAAACCTATTTCGTTCACTAATACACTTTAAGGAAGGAAATCTGGCATCCTAACCAGTCTGGCCTGCATTTGACTCCAGACCTGTAGCAAAATGACTAAGTCTTAACTAGCAAGCCCGCACAATTGTATTAAGCTGTTACAAAGTCTAAAGAAAGAAACAAAACCAGGGCCACTTGGCATCAAACTCAGCACAAAAAAGACCATAGTGAAAACAGTCCTGCTGACCCTGCAAAGTCTACCTTACTAACATCAGGGAACTAGTACCAAAATTGGGATAGCTGTATCACTGATTAGTCAAACATGAGTATGCCTATGTCAGGCCGTTGAGATATCTTACAGACAATGTCTCAGACACCACCATCACCATTCCTGGAAATGCCCTGTCCCACCAGCTGGGCAGAACCAGCAGAGGTTTGACTGATTAATTTATTGTTGTCACATGTACCAAGATACAGTGAAAATGTTTTGTGTGCTGTACAGACAGATCTTACCATACAAAGTGCATCAGGGTAGCAGAACAGAGTGCAGAATAGAGTGTTATAGCTGCAAAGAAGGAGCAGAGAGTGAGATAGAGAGATCAAAATTAACATGTGAGAGGTCCATTCAAAAGGCTGATAACAGCAAGGAAAAAGCTGCTCTTTGAATCTATTTGCACATGTTTACAGGCATATTGTTGGGAGGGAGATGCCCTGGGAATTCTCAACATTGATCTATTATCATGGGGTCCAGAGTCGAAGATGGGCAAGGGAAGTCCCTGCTGATTCCCTGCTCCATCTCAGCTGATGAATTAATGCTTTCACGTTTAGCATAGCTTGGACGAAGCACTGAGGGTGGCAAGAGCATAGACTGTCCTATGGGTGGGGGCCTTCAATGTTCGTAGCAAAAAGTGGCTCAGCAGCCGCACTACTGCCTGAACTGACACAGCTGCTAGACTACATCTGCAGCAGGTAGTAAGGGAACCAACAAGAGGAAAAAGAATCTACTTAACCTCATCCTCATTAATCTGCAGCAGATGCCATCCATGACATTATCAGTAAGACTGACCACTGCTCAGTCCTTGTGGAGACAAAATACCATCTTTACACCGAGGATATCCTCTGACATGTTGTGCAACACTATTAGTGTGTTGTGTGGGTCAGACTTTGAACAGATCTGGCTACTTTAAAATGGATACCCACAAGGGCACTGTGGGCCATCAGCAGTAGAACTGTTCCCAACCAAAATCTGGAACCTCCTGGCCTGGCAGAACCGCACTCTACCATAGAAGTGGGAGTTTAAATACAAACAGAAAGTGCTGGAGAAACTCAGCAGGTCGGGCAGCATCTATAGAGAGAGAAGTAGAGTTAACATTTCGAGTCTAGTGACACTCATCAGGGCCAGCCTGTTCATGTGTAGGATGTATACCCCAACCATTTCAGTTCAAAAATCAATGCATGCAGGAGCAGGTCGACTTGGGTGCACATGTACAAATCATTGACGGTAGGGGTGGCAGGACAGGATAAGAGGGGGTTAATAGAACATACAGCTGCTTAGGTTTTATTAATAGGGATACAAAATACAAAAAGGAAGTTATCTCATACTTGTATGGAACTCTGGTTCAGCCTCAACTGCATCTACACTTTAGGAAGGAAATGATGGCATCAGAGATGGTGCAGAAAAGATTCACAAAAATGATTCCATGGATGAGGGACTTCGATTTCGTAGATAGATTGAAGCTGTGTTTGTTCTCCTTGGAGAAAGTCAAGAGGAGCTTTGATAGAGGTTTTCAAAATCCTGAGGGATTTGGATTGAGTAGATAGAAATACCATAAGATATAGAAACAGAATTAGGCCATTCAGCCCAAAGAGTCTGCTCTGCCATTCAAACATAGCTGACATGTTACTCAACCCCATTTTCCTGCCTTTGCCCCTGTAACCCTTGATGCCCTTAATGATCAACAACCTATCTCTGTCTTAAATACACTCAATGGCTTGGCTGCCACTGCTTTCTGTGGCAATTAGTTCCACAGATAAACCACCCTTTGGCTGAAGAAATTCCTCCACATTTCAGTTCGAAAGGGCTGTCCCTTCACTCTAAGGCTGTGACCTTGGGTCCTAGTGTCTCCTACTAGAGGAAATATCTTTTCCATGTCCACTTTATCCAGTCCTCTCAGTATCCTGTAAGTTTCAATCAGGTCCCTCCCTTACCCTTCGAAACTTCATTGAGTACAGAACGAGGTCCTAAATCACTCATCATCTGACAAGCCTTTCATCCCTGGAATCATTCTTGTAAATCTCCTCTGGACCCCCTCCAAGGCTAGCACATCGTTCCATAGATACGGGGCCCAAAACTGTTCACAATATTCCAAATGTGGTCTGACTGATTGATTGTCGTGTGTACCGAAGTACAATGAAAAACTTTGTTTACAAGCAGTACAGGTAGATCATAATAAGCAAGGATGTACAGATCAAAAAAACTTAGACAGAGGCACACGGGTTACATTGCACAGAGTGTGCGTTAGGTGAGATCAACATTAGTAAGATCAGCATTATTTAAGGCTAGAGAGTCCATTCATCAGCCTAAAGACAGCCAGAAAAAAGCTGTTCCTGGTCCTGCTGGTGCGTGTGTTCATGCTTCTGTACCTTCTGCTTGATGGAAGAGGTTGTAGGAAATCATGGCTGGGGTGCGATGTGTCTTTGATGATGTTGGCAGCCTTTCTATGGCAGTGAGCTATGTAAATAGAGTCCATGGATGGAAGGTTGGCTTCCGTGATGGTTTGGGCTTGCACACAACCTTCTGTGGTTTATGGTCTTGGGCACAGCAATTGCCATATCAGGCTGTTATACACCCGGACAGTACGCTTTCAATGGTGTATCTGTAGAAGTTGGTGAAGGTCCTTAAGGAGATGCCAAATTTCCTGAGCACTTAAAGAAGAAGAGGCGTTGTTGTGCCTTCTAGACCATCGCATCTACATGGGCAGGTTGTCGGTTATCGTCACTCCGAGGAACTTGACGCTCTCCACCCTCTCAACCTCAGTTCAGTTGATGAAGATGGTGGTGTGTTGTCTTCCTTCTTTTCTGAAGTCAATGATCAGTTCTATAGTTTTGCCAACATTGAAAGAAAGGTTGTTCTTATTGCACCACATCACCAAGCCCTCTATCTCCCTTGACTCGTCATTGTTAAATATCTGTCCCACTACAGTCGTGTCATCAGTGAACTTGTGGATGGTGTTCGTTTGAATTTGGCCTTATACAGCCTCCGCAGTACATCTTCTCTCTTGTAGTCTAGCCCTCTTGAAATGACTAGTAACATTGCATTTGCCTTCCAAACTGCCAAGTGAATTTGCATGTTAACCTTAAGAGAATCCAAACCAGGACTCCCAAATCCCTTTGTGCTTCAGACTTAAGGAAGCCCTTCCCAATTTAGAAAATAGTCTACACCGTTATTCTTTATATCAAAGTGTATAACCTTGTGCTTCCTCACATTGTATTCCATCTGCCACTTCTTTGCCCACTGCCTACCCAGTCCAACTCCTTCTGCAGCCTCCTTGTTTCCTCAACACTACCTGTCGCTTCACCTATCTTTGCATCATTTGCAAATTTAGCAACAATATCCTCAGTTCCTTCCTCCAGATCAATAATCTATAATGTGAATAGTTGTAATCTCAACATGGACTCCTGCAGAACTCCACTAGTCACTAGCCACCTTGAAAAAGATCCACTGGGGAGGTACAGTGGCACAATGGTTAGCAATGCTGCCTCACAGCACCAGGAATTTGGGTTAGATTCCGCCTTCGTGCGACTGTCTCTGTGGAGTTTGCACATTCTCCCCGTGTCTGTGTGGGTTTGCTCCAGTTTCCTCCCACAGTCCAAAAATGTGCAGGTTAGGCAGATTGGCCATGCTAAATTGGCCCTAGTGTCCAGGGATGTGCAGGTTAGTTAGCCATGGGAAATGCAAGGTTACAGGGATAGGGTAGGGGTTGGGTCTGATTGGGATGTTTTTCAAAGGGTCGGCGTGGACCTGCTTCCACACTGTAGGGATTCTATGATAACCCTCTCTCTGCCTCCTGTCAGTCAACTAATCCTCTATCCATGTCACTACATCTCTCCTAACACTATGAATTCTTACCTTATTTCGCAGCCTACTGTGCAGCACCTTGTCAAAGGTCTTCTGGAAATCCAAACAGATCACATCAACTGGCTCCCTCTTGTCTAACTCGTTCGTTACCTCCTCAAAGAATTCCAACAGATTTGTCAGGCATGACCTCCCCTTGACAAAGCTGTGCTGACTCTGCCCTATTTTACCATGTACTTCCAAGTACTCCGCAATCTCACCCTTAATAATGGACTCTAAAAGCTTACCAACAACTGAGGTCAGGCTAACCGGCCAATAATCCTGTCTTCTGCCTCCCTCCCTTTTTAAACAGGGATGTTACATCTGCCACTTTCCAGTCCTCTGGGCCCCTCCCTGACTCCAGTAATTCCTGAAAGATCATTGCCAATGCCTCTACAACCTCCTCAGCTATCTCCTTCAGAACTCTGGGATTTAGCTCCTCTGGTCTGGGTGAGTTATCCACCTTCAGACCTTTTAGCTTCCCGAGCACCTTCTCCTTAGTAAAAACTGAAAGGACTGCGGATGCCATTAACCAGAAATAAACAGAAATTGCTGGAAAAGCTCAGCAGGTCTGGCAGCATCTGTGGAGAGAAATCAGAGTTAACGTTTCAGGTAGAGTGACTCTTCCTCAGAACTGACTCACTCAACCCGAAACATTAACTCAGATTTCTCTCCACAGATACTGCCAGACCTGCTGAGCTTTTCCAGCAATTTCTGCTTTCGTTCCACCTCCTCAGAGATGGCAACTACACTCACGTCTACCCCGAAATGTCTCAAAGTTCTGCTGTGTTGCTGGTGTCTTCCACTGTTAAAATTGATGCAAAGTACCTATTTGGTTCCTCCACCATTTCTCTGTTCTCCATTACTACTTCTCCAGCCTCATTTTTTGCGGTCCAATGTCCACTCCCTTGCCTCTCTTACCTACTGGATATCTATAATAAACTTTTGCAATCTTCTTTTATATTACAAGCTAGTTCACTCTCATATTTCATCTTCTCTCCACCTTATTGCTTTCTCAGTTATCCTTTGCTGGTTTTTAAAAGGGTTCCCAATCCTTTGGCTTCCCACTAATCCTCACCACTTTACATGCTTTTCCTTTTGCTTTTATGCTGTTCCTGGCCTCCCTTGTTATCCATGGTTGCCTCATCCTCCCCTTGGTATATTCCTTCTTCCTTGGGATGAATTTCTGCTGTGCCTCCTAAATTACCCCCAGAAACTCCTCCCATTGCTGCTTCACCATCTTCCCTGTTGGGCTCCCCTTCCGATCAACTGTGGCCAGCTCCTCCCTCATGTCTTTGTAGTTACCTTTACTCAATTATAATACCGTTACCTCTGATTCCAGCTTCTCCCTCTCAAACTGCAGGGTGAATTCTATCGTATTATAGTCACTACCCCCTAGGGGGTTCCCTCACCCTAAGTTCCTTAAATCAACCCCAAGGGTGCTCCACAAAAAAACGTTTCGTAGACATTCCACAAATTTGTTTTCTTGAGATCCACTATCAACCTAATTTTCCCTGTCTACTTGCCTATTGAAGTTCCCCCACGATTATTGCAATGGTGCCTTTTTTAACATGCCTTTTATCTACTGATTTAGTTTCTTGCCCACAACCTGACTACTGCCAGGATGCCTGTATATAATTCCTACTGGGGTCTTTTTACTCTTGTGGTTCTTCAGCTCTTCACATTCTGACTCTATACCACTATTACGAAGATATCCACTTTGGTGGAAAGACTGAGAAAAAAAGGGCAAAGAATCCAAATAATTGGCAAAAGAAGCAGTGAGGACTTGAGGTAAATCTTCTCCAATGCAGCAAGCAATTAGAATCTAGAAGGTGCTGCCTGAGTGTTTGGTGGAGGCAGATTCTATCAAGATATTCAAGAGCAAGTTGGATTCTTAACTCAAATGGAAGAATTTTAATGGACAGAAGGAAGGGAAGTGGCAGAAAGTACACTGGTCCTTTGGACAGCCAGCACAGGCACAATGGGCTAAATGGCCTCCTTGGGTGCTATACCTGCTCTGTGGCTCTGTACATTTTCACTGTTAATTTCCTTCCCAGAAAAAAGTAATCAGCAGCACTGTATACTCTTCAATACACTTCAGTTTCTAGTGTGTGGGCATCACAACAAAAGCCCCAGTTATTGCTCATCTCATGTCCACTCCAAGTGGTGATCAGTGTTCCATTGATATTGCAGTATGCATGCAGAGGGGGTTGTGTTGCTCCTGTTCCCTTTTAAAGGACTTCATTAAATTCAGATCCACAAGCATCTACAATCTCGCCTCCCTGCAGAAGACATTTGCGGCTTGCAGAATTCTAAGCCTGATTCCAACAGATGAGACAATTCAGCTTGTGCCACATTGGGATTGATGTCAATGAATTATGAATGAATCAATATCAATAATCCAATGGGATTAATAGCATTACCTTTGCGAAGCACTCTAATTGACATTACATTGTTTGTTGTATTACTCAGATATTCATAGAAAATAGAACAGCACAACACAAGAACGGGCCCTTCGGCCCATGACGTTGTGCCGAACATGAAACCAAATAAAACCAATCCCTTCTGCCTACCCTTGGTCCATATCCCTCCATTCCTTGCATGTTCATGTGCTTATCTAAAAGTCTCTTAAAGCTCTTATTGTATCTGCCTCAACCTCCACCCCTGGCAGTGCGCTCCAGACTCCTACCACTGCGTGTCAAAAAAACTTGCCCCTCACATCTCCTTTGAACTTTCCCCCTCTCACCTTAAATGCATAACCCCGATATTAGACATTTCGACTCTGGGAAAAAATATTCTGACTTGACAGAAATCTATAAAATTATGAGATGCACAGATGGGGTTCAAAGTCAACCCTATCTATGCATCTCATAATTTTATAGACTTTTAACAAGTCTCCCCTCAGTCTCTGCTGCTCAAGAGAAAACAACCCGAGTTTTTCTAGCCTCTCCCTATTGCTCATAGCCTCTAATCCAGGCAGCATCCTGGTAAACTTCTTCTGCACCATCTCTAAAGCCTCCACATCCTCCCTGTAATATGGTCACCAGAACTGAACGCAATACTCTTAAGTGTGGGCTAACCAAAGTCTTATAAGCTACAACATGACATCCTGACACTTGTACTCAATTCCCCAACCAATAAAGGCACGCATGCCATAAGCCTTCTTTACCACCCTGTCTACCTGCATAGACATTTTCAGGGAGCTATGGACTTGAACCCCAAGGTCCTTCTGTACATTAATGGCGGTCAAAGTCCTGCCATTGATTGTATACTTCTCTTTAATATTTGATCTCCCAAAGTGCAGCATCTGGATTAAACTCCATCTCCCGTTTCTCTGCCCATATCTGCAACTGATCTATATCCCACTGTATCCTTCGACAACCTTCTACACTATCCACAACTCCATTGATCTTTGTATTGTCTGCAAACTTACTAACCCACCCATCTACATTTTCATCTAAGTCATCTGAATTTTAAGTCTGATTCCAACTGATGAGACAATTCAGCTTGTGCCACATTGGGATTAATATCAATGAATTATGAATGAATCAATATCAATAATCCAATGGGATTAATAGCATTACCTTTGCTAAACACACTAATTGGCATTATATTATTTGTTATATCACTCAGATTTTTAATGAGTATTTCTCCTCAGTGTTTACTGAGGAGAATCATGGATGCTAAGGAAATAAGGGAAACAAGTGGGGATGTTTTGGACCGCATACACATTACCAGAGAGGAGGTGTTTGCAGACTTAAAGTTCATTAAGGTGGATAAATCACCTGGGCCTGATCAAGTCCATCCTTAGACTTTATGGGAGACTAGGGAAGAAATTGAAGAGGCCCTTGCAGAGATTTTTGCTTCCTCTTTAAGCACTGGTGAAGTTCCAGAAGACTGGAGGGTGGCTAATGTTGTTCCATTGTTTAAGAAAGGTAGCAAAGACAAACCAGGGAACTGCAGGCCAGTGAGCCTGACATCAGTGGAAGGCAAGTTATTGGAGAGGATACTGAGGGACAGGATCAACCAATATTTGGATAGTCAAAGTCTGATCAGGGATAATCAGCATGGACTTGTTCGCGGGAAGTCATGTCTGACAAATCTTTTAGAGTTTTTTGAAGAGGTAACCAAGAGGATGGATGAGGGTAGGGCAGTAGATGTTGTCTATGTAGACTTTAGTAAAGCCTTTGACAAGGTCCTGCATGGCAGGCTAGTCATGAAGGTTAGGTCGCATGGGATCCAGGGAGAGCTAGCTCACTGGATTTAAAATTGGCTCAATGGTAGAAAGCAGAGGGTGATGGTTGAAGGTTGTTTCTCAGACTGGAGGCCTATGACTAGTGGTGTGCCACAGGGGTCAGAGCTGGGACCTTAGTTATTTGTTATTTACATAAATGATCTGGATGTGGATGTAACAAGGTATGATTAGTAATTTTGTGGATGATACAAAATTAGGAGGTATCATTGATAGCGAAGAAGGCTATCAAAAATTACAGAGGGATCTTGATCAGATGGGGAAATGGGCTGAGGATTGGCAAATGCAATTCAATACAGTTGAGGGTGAGGTGTTGCCCTTTGGAAAGTCAAACCAAGGTAGGAGCTATACCGTAAATAGTAAGGTCCTGAGGAGTGTTGTAGAACAGAGCGACCTAGGAGTACAAGTACATAGTTCATTGAAAGCGGCGTCACAGGTAGACAGGGTGGTGAAGAGGCATTTAGCATGCTGGTCTTCAGTGGTCGAGGCATTGAGCATAGGAGTTGGGATGTTATGTTGCAGTTGTATTAAGTCGTTGGTGAGGCCACTCTTGGAGTATTGTGTACAGTTTTAGTCACCCTGTTATAGGAAAGACATAGTTAAACTAGAAAGAAGATTTATGAGGATGCTGCCAGGACTAGTAGGCCTGAGTTACAGGGAAAGGTTGCACAGATTAGGGCTTTATTCCTTGGAACGTAGGAAAATCAGGAGTGACCTAATTGAGGTGTATAAAATTATGAGGGGCATAGATAGGATGAATGCATATAGTCTTTTTCCCAGGGATGGGGAATTGAAAACAAGAGGGAATAGGTTTAAGGTGAGAGAGGGGAGGTTTAAGAAGGACCTGAGGGGCAACTTCTTCACGCAGAGAGTGGTACGTATATGAAATGGGCTGCCAGAGAAAGTGGTTGAGGCAGGTACAATAGCAACATTTAAAAAACATTTGGATACGTACATGGATGGGAAAGGTTTAGAGGGATACGGACCAAATGCGGGTAATTGGAACTAGCTGAGTGGGCACCATGGTCAGCATGGACCAGTTTGGGCTGATGGGCCTGTTTCCATGCTGTATTACTCTATATAGCACAAACAGTCGAGGTCCCAGTATGGAACTCTGCGGAACACCAATAGTTACAGACCTTCCACCACTACCCTCTGTCATTTGTGTGCAAGTCAATTCTGAATCCAAGCGTCCAAGTCACCATGCATGGATCCTATGCATCTTAATCTTCTGGATGAGCCTGCTGTGAAGTACCTTGTCAAAAGCCTTACTAAAATCCATGTAAACAACTTCCACTGCTGTACCCTCATCGATCACCTTCATCACCTTGAAAAATTCCACTAAGTTAGTAAGACATGACCTGCCTTGCACTGAGACATGCTGACTGTCCCTAATTAGGCCATGCTTTTCCAAATGTGCATAAATCCTGTCCCTAAGAATTCTCAACCACCGATGTGAGACTCACCGGTCTATAGTTTCCTGGATTATCCCTATTTCCCTTCTTGAACAAAGGAACATTAGCTATTCGCCAGTCCTCCAGGACCTCTTCAGTGGCTAGCTAGGATACAAAGATCTTGATCAAGGCCCCAGCAATCTCCTCTCTTTCCTCTCTCAGTACCTTGGGGTAGATACCATCGGGCCCTAGGGACTTATCCACCTTAATCCTCTTCAAGAGATCCAACACCAATTTTTTCTTCATCTCAAAATGCCTGAGTATATTAGCATGCTCCACACAAATCTCACTATCCTCCATATCCTTCTCCTGGATGAATACCGATGCAAAGTGCTCACTTAGGATCTTACCCACATTCTCTGCCTCCAAGCACAAGTTCCCTCTCTTGTCCTCAAGTGGTCCTACCTTCTCTCTAGTTATCCTCTTGTATTTAATGTATCTGTACAATGCCTTGGGATTCTCTTTAACCCTATTGTCAAGGTTATTTCATGGTCCCTTCTTGCTTTCCTAATTCCCTGCTTGAGAACTTTCCTGCTTTCCTTGTATTCCTCATGGGTCCTGTCCGATTTTAGCTTCCTAAACCTTACATATTCTTCTTTTTCCCTTTTGACTGAAGTCACAACCTCCCTCGTTATCCAAGGATCCCTTAACTTGCCATCCTTGCCCTTCCTGCTTACTGGAACACGCCAGTCTTGAATGCTCATCAGGTCTTTAAACAAGTCAAATGTAGACTTGCCTGATAACAGCTTCTCCCAATTAACACTCCCTAGCTCCTGCCTAATACTGACACAATTTTCCCTCCCCAATTAAGTATCTTCCCGCAAGGTCCTGACTTATCCTTGTTTGTAGTTATCTTAAAACTTAAGAAGTTGTGATCACTATTTCTGAAATGCACTCCCACTGAAAGGTCAGTCACCTGGTCAGACTCGTTAGCCAATACAAGGTCCAAATGGCTCCTCCTCTAGTTGGACAGTTCTGTTTCGAGAAATCCTCTTGGATGCACCTAACAAATTCCGCCCTGTCTAAGCCTCTTGCTCTAAGGGAGCCCCAGTCAATATTGGGGAAAGTTAAAGTCACCCACTATGAAAACTCTGTTTTTATTGCATCTATCCAAAATCTGCCTAAGTATTTGTTCCTCAATCTCTCGGTAGCTATTAGATGGCCTATAGTATAATCCTTTCAGAGTGATTGCATCCATCTTATTTTTAAGCTGTACCCATATTGCCTCAGTGGATGAGCCCTCCGGTATGCCCTCTCTGAGAGCAGATGTAACATTCTCCCCAATTAGTAATGCAACTCCTCCACCTCTTCTATCTTCCTCTCTATCTTGTCTTATTCGTGCAGAATAAATTTCTTCGCAAGTCACTAGTGTTGAAAATGAATGATGGCCAATTGGTATTTTAAGTAACAAGTCTCACTATCGAGGTTAATGTGACCTCAAGGACAAATAAGCACATACCTGGCAGCTTCTTTAATAGTATTCTGAATAAAATTCCTTCGAATTTCTAAAGGTCCTTGTATATCCTCCAGTAACCTGAAGAGCCTGTCATAATCTGAAATCGAAAGACAATGAATAATTTCACATAGTAAAGACACACGTGTTTTTCTGTGAAAAGAAAACGCTGCAAAATGCAACACAATTTCAGCTGATCATCAATGATAGTGATCATCAATGCAATGGTTAACATCATACAGAAATAATTTTAAAAACTTGATTATCATGTTATTTATTGCCAAGTTTATTTTATCCTGTTAAGATCAGTCTCCCTGCAAGAATCACAATTTTCTGTTATGGGTAAATGTTGGAAGTTCTTGTTAAAAAAGTTATAGCAAGGCACTTAGTTAAGTTCAAGGTAGTCAGGCAGAGACAGGGTATTTGTGTGAAAGAGAAATCATGTTTGACCAATCTAATGAAGTTCTTTGAGGAGGTAAGACCACTGGGAACAACGGAAAACCAGTGGCTGTATTGTACTTAGATTTCCAGAAGACATTTGATAATGTGCCACATCAAAGGTTAGTGGGGTAACATTTGGATATGGATAGAATATTAGCTGGCTAATCGCAAGCAGAGAGTGGGTACACATGGGTCTTCTGATCAGATTGTCAAAATGTAACGAATGACATGCCACAGAGATCAACACTGGGACTTCAACAGTTAATAATTTACATAAATGACTTGGATGAATAGACAGAAGGTATGAACTAAATTTACTGACAATACAAAGATAGGTAAGAAAGTAAGTAGTAAAAAGGACATAAGGGGTTTATAAAAAGATAAAATTAGGTTAAGTCAGTGGGCATAGATGTGGCAAATGGAGCATGATACATCAAAAATGTAAAATTGTCCATACTAGCCGAAGAATACAAAAAACATATTATCCGAATAGTTAGAGATTGAAGAGCTCTGAGATACAGAAGGATCTGGGTGACCTCATCCATGAATCATAAAAAAGGTTGGTTTGATGGTAGAGCAAGTAATTAGGAAAGCTAATAGAATGTTATCATTTGTTGTGTGGAAACTGAATACAGAAGTTGAGAGGATATGCTTCATACATTGTCAAATCCCTTCAGTTATACAGGGTGCTGAAAGAGAGAGACAGGACTGGACAGAATGAATTTAGAAAAGGAAATCATGCCTGACAAACCTACTGGAATTTTTCAAGGCTGTCTCTAGCAGAGTAATTGCTCTGCATTATTTCTGTCTGCTAAATGCAACCTTTAAATATATTTGTCATGCTTATTTTGATTCTGTTAGCTTAAAATTTACTTTGATGTAATTATGGCTTCAGAATAAACTGCTTTAATGACTGCCCTTGCATTGTCTAACATGTTCTTAAAATCTCTTCCTCAATCCAACCAAAGCTCTCTTGGAATGGAAAGAAGTAGGTGATGCTAGTCAACAGCTTTTGAAACATCTGACTGCTGTTACAGGTCTGTCCATAGCATTACTAGTGACTACAAAAAAGACTCTTACTTCGACCAGGTTTGCGGATCTCCTTCATGACCTTAATCCTGAGTTCAGCATTGTTACCCTCCATCACTGGGTGAACTTGCAATCTGTCAGAAATAGCCAAGGATAAGCCTGGATTGCTTTCTACTGCCACATCTGTTTCATCATCAGTCTCAGATGGGCTCTCCACGGAGTCTCTCATAACTGTATCTGTCCCAAGCTTATGATCAAGTACATCCTCAGCCATATGATTGAGCTCGGAGACAGCCTGCAAGTCACTGGGCAACAGGTTCTCCATTGCAGGAGAGGACATTGATGCAGGTCCCTCTGTTGGGGAAGTTACTGGGACATCTTCAGCCAATTTCTCCAATGGTTGCCACTCATCCATCTTCTTCTCTCCACTCGCATCGACCAATGGAATGCTATTCATATCTAAATATGAAACAAAAATAAAGTCCATGAAATATTTTCAGCAATTACTACAACAATAATAAAGTAAATAATACAGAACAAGAACAGGTCCCTTCAGCTCACCATGATATCATTCAAAACTAATCCCAACTGCCTGCACATGATTCAGATCCCTCTATTCCCTGCCTCTTCATGCATCTAAGTGCCTCTTAAATACTGCTATCATTGCTGCTTCTACCACCTTCTCTGGCAGCATGTTCCAGGCACATACCACCTTTGTGTGTTAAAACTTTTTCTTGTACATGTCCTTTAAACATTTCCTCTCTCACCTTAAACCTAAGCCCCCTATATTTCCATTTGCATCCCAGGAAAAAGACTGGGCTATCCATGCTTTTCAATTCTTTATACTTCTATCAGGTAACTCCTCAGCCTCTGATGCTCTTGAAAGAACAATCCAAGTTTTCCAACACCCACTTATAGCTAATACACTCCAATCAAGGCAACATCCTGATAAACCTCCTTCTTCAAAGCCTCCGCATCCTTCTGCTGGTGTGGCAACCAGAACTCTAAATGTTGTCTAAAGTTTTATACAGTTGCAATATGACTTGTCAACTTTTATACTCACTGCCCAAACTGATGAAGGCAAGTAGGCTGTATGCCTTCCTTACCATTTTATCCATTTGTGATGCCACTGTCAGGGAGCCATGGCCTTGCATCCCAAGATCCCTCGATATATCAATGCTCCTCAGGGTCCTGCCATTTACTGTATACTTTCCTCTTGCATTTGACCCTCAAAACGCAGCAATTCACACTTGTCCAGATTAAACTCCATCAGTCATTTCTTCGCCCAACTTTCTAACTAGTCTAAATCCAGCTGTATTCTTTGATAACCTTCCTCATTATTCACTACTCCATCAATTTTCATATCATCTGCAAGCTCCCTAATCAGACCATATACATTTTCATCCAAATCATTTATATCCAAACAACTAAGGCCCCAGCACTCATCCTTGAGGAGCACAACTGGTTACAGACTTCCAGTTAGAAAAATGCCTCTCCACAACTATTCTGTCTTCTATGACCAAGCCAATTTTGTATCCAACTTACCAACTCACCATGGATCCCATGTGACTTAATCTTCTGGATCAGCCTATCATGCGGGACCCTGTCAAATGTTTTAGTAAAGTCCATGCAGACAAACTCTACTACTCTCCCCTCAAAAATCATCTTCGTTACTTCCCCAATGTACTTAATTAAGTTTGTGGGACAAGACCTCCCCCCGTTATAGCCATGCTGACTATCCCTAATAAGTCCACTCTTCTTCAAATGGGAGTAAACCCAGTCCCTAAGAATATTCTCGAATAATTTCCCTCCCACTGATGTAATGCTTACTGGCCAATAATTTCCTGGATTATCCCTGTTGCCCTTCCTAAACAAAGGAACAACATTGGCTATTCTCCAGACTTTTGGGACCTATCCTGTGGCTATGGAGGATACAAAGATCTCTGTCAGGTCCCAGAAATCTCCTCCTTTGCCTCCCTCAGTATCCTGGGATAGACCCCATCAGCCCCCAGGGACTTCTCTATCTTAATGTTTTCCCAACATCACCTCCTCTTAATATCAACAAGCCCCAAAATATAAACAGACCCCTCCCTAATGTTGCCATCATCCATGTCCCTTTCCTTGGTGAATACCGATGTGAAGTTTTCGTTAAGGACCTCATCCACTTCCTCTGGCTCTGTGCAAACTGCTTCTTTGTCCTCGAGTGGTTCTACTCTTTTCCTAGCGACACTCTTGCTCCAAATATTTGCATATAACACCTTGGGATTCTCCTTAATCGTACTTGCCAAGAATATTCCATGGTTCCTTCTAGCACTCCTATTTTCTTGGTTAAGTATTTTCTGCTTCCTTTATACTTCAGGGGCCTTGCTTGATTTCAGTTTCCTAAACTTTACGCATGCTTCCTCTTTCTCTTTGACAAATATTTCAATATCTCTTGTCATCTAGGGTTCCTAAATATCGCCATCCTTATCTTTCATCCTCACAGGAACATGTTCCTCCTTAAACTCAGATCAACTGGCCTTTAAAAGACTCCATGTCAGATGTGCATTTACCCTCAAACAACTCCTCCCAACCTTTAATTTCTCCGGTTCCTACCTAATACGGTTGTAATTAGCCTTCCCCCAGTTTACCACTTTCACTCGAGGACCAGTCTTAGCCTTCTCCATAATTATCTTAAAACTTACAAAATTATGATTACTGATCCCAAAATGATCCCCCACTGAAACTTCGATCACCTAGGCTCATTCCCCAGTTGGACTATCCACGTGTTGTTTCAAGAAAGCCTCTTGAATTCACCTAACAAATTCTGCCCTCTCTAAGCCCCTGGCACTAAGTGAGTCAATATGGGGAAATTAACATTATGCACTACAACAATCCTGGTGTTTTACATCATTCCACAATCTGCTTATCTGTTCCTCTTACTCCCACTGGCTAGGGGGAGGCCTATAGTATAAGTCTATCACAGTGATTGTACTTTTCTTATTCCTAACTTCTACCCATATGGCCTCACTGGATGAGCCAACAAGATGTCGTCTCTTCGTGCAGCTGTGACACTCTTCTTAATCAGTAATGCACTCTACCCCTTTTACATCTTCTGTATCTCAACTGAAATAATTTACTCAACAATGAACAGAAAACCCCAGCATTTCAGCTGGTTCCCACTGACCTTCTGTGATAGAGGTGCTGTCCAAGTATACTAACCACAATGACATTCTAATGGTCAAGGCAAGAACATCATCCTTCTACCATTTCCATACACTAGTCAACATTTCATTCTTTAGGCACCTGCACTGCTCCACAAAAACACAATTCTATTCATCACCTTTACTAATCTTGACCTTATCCTTACCAATCTGGTGGCTGGAGATGCATCTGTCTATGACAGTACTGGTAAGAATGACCACCGCACAGTCCTTATGGAGATGAAGTCCTGCCTTCACATTGAGAATACACACCATCATGTCGCGGGAACTAAACCATTATAAATGGGGCAGGCTTTGAACTGATCTATCTACCCAAGACTAGGCATACATGAAGCACTATGGGCCATCAACAACTTCAGAATTTGCAACTTCATGGCCCGGCAAATCCCCCATTCAATCATTTCCATCAAGCCAGGGGTTCAACCCTGGATCAATGGACAGTGCAGGAGGGCATGCCAGGAGCAGCACCAGGCACACCTAAAAATGAAGTGTCAACCTGGTGAAGCTACCAACCAGGACTACCTGCATGCCAAACAGCATAGCAGCAAGTCAGAGACAGAGCTAAGTGATCCCACAACCAACAGATCAGATCTAAGCTGTGCAGTCCTGCCACATCCAGTTATGAATGGTGATGGACAATTAAACAACTCACTGCAGGAGGAGGCACCACAAATATCCCCATCCTCAAAGATGGAAGAGGCCAGCACATCAGTGCAAAAGATAAGGCTGCAGCACTTGCAGCGATCGTCAGCCACAACTGCCCAGCTGATGATCTATCTGGGATTTCTCCAGTATTCCTAGCATCACAGAAACCAGGCTTCAGCCAATTCGATTCACTCCACGTAACAAGAATCAGTTGGAGGCACTGGATACCGCAAAGGCTACGGGTTGACAACATTCCGGCAATGGTACTGAAGACTTGTGCTCCAAAAATTGCCAATCCCCTAGCCAAGCTGTTCCACATGAGCTACAACACAGTCAACTACCCAACAGTGTGCAAAATTGCCCAGGTATCTCCTGCACACAAAAAGCAGGACAAATCCAACCCAGCCAATTACCACTCCATCAGTCTACTGTTGATCATCAACAAAGTGATGGAACATTTTATCAATAGTGCTACCAAGCTGCAACAACTTGCTGCTTAACTTGCTTACACAACCTTTCTGAAGAAGGGGCCAGACCCGAAACGTCAGCTTTCCTGCTCCTCTGATGCTGCTTGGCCTGCTGTGCTCATCCAGCTCTACACCTTGTTATCTCTGCACACTGATGTCCGGTTTGGGTTCCGCCAGGGCCACTCAGACCTCATTACTGCTTTGGATCAAGCATGGAAAAAGGAGCCGAATTCCAGAGCTGAGCAGAAAGTGAAAGCCCTTGGCATCAAGACTACTTTCAACCGAGTGTTGCAGCAAGGATCCCTAGCAAAACTGGAAACAATAAGAATCAGGAGCAATTTTTCCACTGCACATCAGAAGATGGTTGTGGTTGTTAGTGATCAATCATCTCAGATCCAGGCCATCTCTCCAAATGTTCCTCAGGGTAGTGTCACAGGCCCAACCAAGCTGCTTCATCAATGATCCTCCCTTTGCAGAGCAAAGTGTGCAGAGGACTGTGAAACTTTGTGGAGGAACATAGATACACTGAGTGAGTGGGCAAAGGTCTGGCAGATGGAATACAATGTAAATAAATGTGAAGTCATACATTTTGGTAGGAGTAATAGTAAAAAGGATTATTACTTGAATGGTAAAAAGTTGCAGCACGCTGTTATGCAGAGGGACCTGGGTGTCCCTGTGCATGAATCACAGAAGGTAGGTCTGCAGGTACAACAAGTAATTAGGAAGGCAAATGGAATTTTGTCCTTCATTGCTAAAGGGATTGAGATTAAAAGCAGAGAGGTTATGTTGCAGCTGTACAAGGTGCTGGTGAGGCCACACCTGGAGTACTGTGTGCAGTTTTGGTCTCCTTACTTGAGAAAGGATGTACTGGCACTGGAGGGGGTGCAAAGGAGGTTCACTAGGTTGATTCCAGAGTTGAGGGGGTTGGCTTATGAGGAGATACTCAGTAGATTGGGATTATATTCATTGGAGTTCAGAAGATTGAGGGGGGATCTTATAGAAACATATAAAATTATGAATGGAATAGATAAGATAGAAGTAGAGAGGATGTTTCCACTGGCAGGTGAAGCTAGGACAAGAGAGCATAGCCTCAAGATTAGGAGGAGCAGATTTAGGACTGAATTGAGAAGGAACTTCTTCACCCAGAGGGTTGTTAATCTATGGAATTCCTTGCCCAGTGGAGTAGTTGACGCTACTTCAGTAAACGTTTTTAAAGATAAGGTAGATTTTTTTTGAACAATAAAGGAATTAAGGGATACGGTGAGAACGTGGGTAAGTGGATCTGAGTCCACAAAAAGATCAGCCATGATCTTATTGAATGGCGGAGCAGGCTCGAAGGGCTCTTATGTTCTTATGTTCTTTATCATAAGGTCAGAAATGGGGATGTTTATCGATGATTGCAACATGTTCAGCACCATTCGTGACTCCTCAGGTACTGAAGCATACTATGTTGAAATGAAACAAGACCCAAACAATATCCAGGTTGGGCTGACAAGTAACATTCACAGCACACAAATGCAAGGCAATGGCCATCTCCAATAAGAAACAATCTAAACACTGCCCCTTGATACTCAATGGTGTTATCATCACTGAATCCCCCACTATCAACATCCTGAGGGTTACCAATGACCAGAAAGTCACCTGAACTCACCATAAGAACACAGTGGCTGAAAAAGCAGGTCAGAGGTGAGAAATACTGCGGTGAGTAACTCACCTCCTGACTCCTCAATGCCTATCCATCATCCACAAGGCACAAGTCAGGAGTGTGATGGAATACCCCTCACTTGCCTGGATGGGTGCAGCTTCAACAACACTCAAGAAGATCAACACCATCCAGGACGGAGCAGCCCGCTTGATTGGCACCACATCCACATGCATTCCCTCCCTCTACCACCAATGCTCAATAGTAGTAGTGTGCACCAGCTACAAGATTCACTGCAGAAATAAAAAAGATCCTTAGACAGCACCATCCAAACCCACAACCAATTCCATCTAGATGGTCAAGAGCAGCAGATACATGGAATCATGCCAATCTGGTCATTTTATATTCACTTATTCATTCATGGTTCATGGGGATCGCTGGCTAGGCAGTATTTATTGCCCTTTCCTGGCTGCTCTTGAGAAGGTGATGGTAAGCTGCTTTCTTGAATCTCTGCAGTCCCTGTGCTGTGGGTTGACCCACAATGCTGTTAGGAAGGGAATTCCAGGATTTTGATCCAGCAACACTGAAGGAACGGCGATATCTTTCCAAGTCAGGATGGTGAGTGGCTTGGAGGGGAACTTGCAGCTGGCGGTATTCCCATGAGTCTGCTGCCTAGTCCTTCTTGATGGAAGTGGCCATTAGCTTGGAAGGTGCATCATGGCCTTGTTGAGTTTCTGCAGTGCATGCTGTAGATATCAAACACCACAGCTACTGAGCACGAGTGGTGGAGCAAGTGGATATTTGCAGATGCAGTACCAAACATCCTGTCCCTCCATCACGGGCATTTAAAAATCTCATGATCTGTGAGAATCAAAGATGTTATGGTCTAACCATAATGCTGCAATGATGGCAGCATCCTTACCTTTATGGACTGTGATATGCTTTACAATATTGGGCTGGGGTTGAGCTCCTGGACTTGGAGATGAAGGAGGCCCCTTTCCTCCAGTGTGATTGATAATAGGTGGGGTTTGAGGTCGCCGTAGTAACGGTGACATGCTACGCCTTCTCTTCAGTGATCCAGGTGTATTGCATTCGCCAGGCCGCTTCACTTTGTTCTGTGGTCCTGCCACAAACTCATCCGCTTCATCAATCATCATCCCCTGATTGTACAAAACAAAAAGAACACAAATGAAGCATTATAACTCAAAACTTGTAAACTGTAAAGAGGACAGTGTAGAACTCCAGAAGTTCACTGACAATGTGGGGAACCAGGTGGATAGATGTCAGGTGAGGCTCAATGCAGAGAAATGTGAAGTAATGCATTTTGATAGGAAGAACATTGAAAGACAATATAAAATGAGGGTACAATTGTAAAGGGGATGCTGGAGAAGAAGGGCCTGGGCATATATGTTCACTGAAGATGGCAGGACAGGTGGAGAGAGTAGTTAATAAAGCACACAGTGCCCTCAGCTTTATTAAGAGGATCATAGAGTATAAAAGCAAGGAGGTGGTATTGACATTGTACTAGATACTTGTCAGATATTGTTTCTAATTCACAGCATCCTTAGGTTTTTGTTTTTCTTACCTGTCAGATCTCATCTGGAAAATTTTCGTACAGTTCTGGGCACCACATTATATGAAAGATGTGAATGCATTGGAGACAGGGCAGAAGAGATTTATAAGAATGATTCTAGGAATGAGAAACTTTAGTGATGAGGATAGATTCCTTGGACAGAAGGCAGCTCAGAGATGTGATAGAGGTTTTCAAAATCATGAGCAGCTGGATAGAGTAGAGAGTGAAGAAGCTGTTCCTGCTTGTAAAAGGACCAAACAGGAGGTCACAGGTTTAAAGTGACGTGCAATAGAAGCAAGGGTGATGCGAGAAAAAATGTTTCACTCAAGTGAGTAATTAGGGTATGGTCTGCACTGCCTGGAAGTATGGTAGAGGCAGATTCAATTCAGGCTTTCAAGTAGGCACCGGATGATTATTTGGATATAAACGGTGTGGAGGGGATTGGGGGACTTAAAAAAAAGAGCTGGCACTAAGGTAACGATGTTCATTCGAAGAGCTAGCGCAGGTAGAATGGGCCGATTGGCCTCCTTCTGCACTGTAACAATTCTGATCAAAGATGTTCAACTCCCCATATCAAAATGGAAAGTGGTCAGTTTGCTTTCTGCCCTATCTGCTGTAAATCAGACGTCAAAGTGTAATTGACTGCATTCTGAAAAGTCAGGTCAGCACAAAAGAGCCAAAGTGTGAGAAAATGGGCTGCATTTGTTTTAAACGTAAAATTGAAACATATTAGCCTGCAATCCCACTTACACTCTTTAGCCGTACATTCTGAATTCTATGCAGACCCCACCCAATCCCTCCTTCCAGTCCACCACCCTGATTGAGCTGTCTGTTCCCAATCCATGGAATTTGTGCTCCGGTCAGTCTCCAACATCAACAGCTGATTTCTGTCATGGCCATGTATTTGCTCATCATTTCTAACTCTTGCTCGGTTTTATAGGTCATGTTGAAACGTTTATGATGTTACTAGTGAAATGCAATTGTATGTTTCCTAGACAGGTTACTAAAATGTTGCTGTCAGTCAAAAGCAATCAGTGTTTGATAGGTACACATACCCACTGCAGCCTACACCAGTGTCTGCAACGACAGTCATGATCAAGGTTACTAATCAGTTACACATTCAGTGTCCACTCAGGCTCGAACACTCAATAAGAGATCACGCACTATAGTTTGAAATCCAATTACACGCCTTCATGCTTGCCCATCACGTGCACTAACAAACACTGATAAAAACTCAAACTTGCAAAGTATCCTGCTTCCACAATGCTGCCAGCTACTTACTTTCTTGTCCTGCTTGAAAGGATTGCCGAACGTATGCAGCCGTTTGGGTTGGTCTGGGTCAATCTCACGAAGAGGTGATGGCATAAGTTTCAGGTATTCTTGATAGTTACCCATCTGTGCCACAGGAATACTGTGCAGATAATCTGCAATGAAAGGAAAGCTAGCATTAGCTACAACATATCTGCATAGCACAGTTATCACTAATACATTTCTGGTAGTTGCATGGATAAACATTTAATATTAATAAGGGCAAAATGTGAAACAAATGCACAGTACTAGAGAAACTGAGCAAGTTTAGCAGCATCTATGGACAGAGAAAAATAGTTAATGTTTTAAGTATGGCATGACTTTCATTCAGAACTGAAAGGTGATGGAACATAGGTTTGTATTTATACTTTTGACAGAGGCAGAGCAAGAGGGCAGATCGTATACAGACCCAGTACAACAGATTGGGCCTCTACACCACCTGTGCCTTGCTCCTCCTCTGCTTCCAAAACCCCTCAGTTCTGAAGAAGAGTTAGACCAGACTCAAAACATTAGCTCTGCTTTCTCTCCACAGGTGCTGCCAGAACTGCTGAGTTTCTCCAGCATTCTCTGTTTTTATTTGATATTAATACCTTTGATACTTCTAAGTAAAACAAAAATCTGATTACTTTAAATAATTCATTCATTCATTCTCAGAACTTGGGAATTTTATTAGAAGAGTACTGGAGATGATGGAGTGTATGCATGAGAGCGTATCTGCATGTGTGTGCATGTGTCACAGCAAAATTTGAAATTAAAACAAAATCTGGAATTAAAATTCTAATGATGACCATGAAAGCATTGTTAATTGTCATAAAACCCATCTAGTTTATTCAGTCCTTCGGGGTGGAAATCTACCAGCTTACCCTGTCTCGCCTACATGTAACTCCATACCGAAATCAATGAAGTGGTTGGCACTTAACTGCCCACTCAATTGTATCAAATTGCTAAAATGTCTCAACAAGGAAATAGTGAATGATAGGTAAACTTACACTAGAGAATGAGGTGTACCTACATAAAATGGACTGAGGCAGTTGAAGACTGAGTCTTTTCAAGGTCAACTAGGGAACAGTAATAAATGGTGGGTCAGCAAGGTCCACATTCCATATATGAGCACATGGCCAGAGATGCCCTCATCCACAGAAATTGTGACAGTTTGGATTCTTAACCTTCACGTCTCCAGTACAACAAAGATTATCTCAAATCTTCCTCGCCATTAGCACAGTTGGAAAGTGGAATATATCTGGTGCTGCACATTTGCAATTGTATGCCACTGTCATTCACCTTACCTTCATCTTGTCCACGGATAAGTTTCTGGGTTGTTTTCAGCAGATTTGATCTCATTCTCGTTAGTTGGTCTAACAAGCTCCGGCGAGGAATATCATAGGCATTCCTATAAGTCTGAGGCTTAACATCCTAGTTTTAAAGATAAGGCCATTTTAAAATTGCATTTTCCTGGCAAGAAATCCAAATACAATTTCAATCAAAATATCTGAAGAAATGCTTGTGGTAATGTTTCAGAGACAGTAGGAACTGCAGATGCTGGAGAATCTGAGATAACAAGGTGTAGAGCTGGATGAACACAGCAGGCCAAGCAGCATCAGAGGAGCAGGAAAGCTGACG
>NC_063345.1:718704-745157 GCF_021869965.1 Rhincodon typus | reverse complement strand
CCTGCTCCTCTGATGTTATTTGGCCTGCTGTATTCATCCAGCTCTACACCCTGTTATCTCTTGTGGTAATGTCACTGGATTAGTAATCCAGAAACCCAAACTAATGCTCTGGGGACATGAGTTCAACTCCCACCCTGGCAATGGGTGGAAT
Organism: Rhincodon typus; assembly: GCF_021869965.1. Classification (NCBI taxonomy): domain Eukaryota; kingdom Metazoa; phylum Chordata; class Chondrichthyes; order Orectolobiformes; family Rhincodontidae; genus Rhincodon; species Rhincodon typus. Next base: position 745,006 of record NC_063345.1, on the reverse strand, counting down.
TTAAATCAGTTCATAAATCTAGAATTGAAAGATATCCTCAGTAATGGTCAGAAATCACACGACACCAGGTTATAGTCCAACAGGTTTATTTGAAAACAAAAGCTTTCGGAGCCTCAGTCCTTCTTCAGGTGTCCATGACCATGTCCATGGTGACCATGAAGCTATCATTAATTATTGTAAAAACCCATCTATTGCTAAGTAATAGAAATGAAATCGGCCGTTCGTTTCTGGTCTGGCCTACATGCCAAATCCACAATGATGTGACTGACTCTTAACTGCCACCTCAAATGGCAGAGCAAGCCACTCCAGTTCAAATACATTTAAAGATGGGCAATTGACAGAACTACTAAAGCACCCTTTCTGTTGTCCTAACAAGACTTGGTACAAGTTTCATACTGCGTCAATGCTTTTCAAATCTATTTCTCTGCAAGTGAAGTCCGGTGTTGGGTTTAGTTTTTTTAGAAACAGTCTTGTTAATGCACAGCTAACTTTTATTCATTGGTGTACTTCTTCCCCTACCCCACATGCAACATCCTATTCCTCTGGCCAAAACGTTGTCTCACATTTATCTGTTTCAACTTCATTTCACTCCAATTATTTGTCCAATCTGTAAGTTAATTGATGTTCTTCTGTAATTTGTTGCATTCCTTCTCAGTATTAACTACTGTCCTTAATATAGTTTCTTCCACAAATTTAGAAATTACGTTTTTGATTCTAAAGTCTAAACATTTGTGAACAGTGGTGAATTTATTCTTCTTTCTTCACTATAGGAGTATAGGAGATGGAACGTCAGGTTGAGGTTGTACAGGATGTTGGTGAAGCCTCTTCTGGAGTACTGTGTCCACTGCTGGTCGCTGTTATAGAAAGGATATTATTAAACTGGAGAGGGTTCAGAAAGGGATTTACCAGAATGTTGCCAGGAATGGAGGGCTTGAGTTATAAAATTGGCTGGGGCTTTTTTCACTGGAGTTCAAAACTTTTCGGCACATTTTTAAGGTGAAAGGAGAAAGATTTAAAAGGGACCTAAGGAGGCAACTTTTTTTTTTAAACACGAAGAGTGGTTAGAGTGTGGAATGAACTACCAGAGAAAGTGGTGGATGCAGGTACAGTTACAATATTTAAAAACATTTGGATAAGTTCATGAATAGGTAAGGTTTGGAGGGATATGGGCTAAACACTGGCAGGTAGAACTAGTTTAGTTTGGGAACATGGTCAGCATGGACTAGTTGGACTGAAGAGTTTGTTTCCATGCTACATGACTCTATGGCACATCCACATCCCATTAAAGAATCATAAGAAATTACCTTTGCATCACTAATAAGGGAATGGAACCTCTGTTACAACACAAGAAAAAAGTCCTGTTCAACCAAGTATACTCATGGAAGCATTATTCACCTTGTTTAGGATTGCAATCTGAAAGCCAGCAAACTCCTTCATATTTAGTTCCATGGGCCTGAGGGGCACTTCCCCTGAAATTCCTTGCAGCAGCTGCTTGAAGTCTCTGCGATGAGCCAGAGACAGAACACTAGACTGGTTTTTAACTTTGATTCCCACCTCTTGTGGGCTCTTTTTCCCAACAGATGCAATTATACGATCTGACTCTATTTTGGCCTGAAACACAAAACAGCTTTTTATTACATACATTCTATTACAAACTCAAGTCCACAGTAGAAACTCCGCCCAATTCAGTGGCATCAGATACTCCTGTGAGTGGCTCCCAGACTCTTCCTGCTGGACTGGACTTGCAGCACTGAATTTCTACACATGTAATAATATAACCCAGGAATCAAACAGCATTACTCCTATGCAATCCCAATAGGATACATGTGAAACTATCAAGTTTTTTTTGCACTAAGAAGGAGCCTTAGAAAGGTAAGATCCAAATTATTAAGCTTTGCTTGGTAATGCAAAACTCTTAATGTTCTGAAAACAGTGGCAAATTGCCAAATTTGATATTCTTGTGTGTTCTAGTGAATTCAAGATGAAAAGCTCAGGCAGCATGTTTCTTTATCCAGCAATATTATTAACCTGCCTTAATTCACAATAAGAAATTTCAGACCAATAGCGATGATCAAATCCATTTTACACAATCAGTACGATCAGTCTTCATGCAAAAATACAAAATACTGAACATCACCACAATAGGATTATCTCTGGACTTGAAACACACCAGTTGCTCTCTTGTATCCTCCTTTTAAATGCAACACATTGCAATCTTTTAAAAATACATCACCTACTGTATCCAATTGTAATTGATCTGTATCACATATACATTTATATAGTGCTTCATAGGACCAGGCATTTCTAAATGCCTTATGTAGCAAGTACTTTTTGACGGGTATCATTGTTGTAATGTAGGAAAAGCAGAAGTCAATATGCTTACAGCAAGTATCTACAAATGACAATATGATAATCTTTTACATCATCCCAAGCAAATGTTTGGGCTTGGTTAAACATCCCATCTGTAAGATGGCACATTTAACTGTGAGCACTCCTTTAATGTTGCACTTGAGTGATGGCCTTGATTCTGACCTCAAGATTGAGGAGTGGGACTTGGACTTAGCACCTTGAAATTCAGAGACCAGAATATAATCAACTGAGCCAGAGCTGAATCACTAGGCTCCCCAGTTCAAATCAGCCAGAACAGAAGTACAGAACAGCAAACATAGGAAAAGGCCATTCAACCCAACACATCCAATCCTGATGTTGATCTTCCATGCCATTTTACTTCCACTTTCCTCATCGAACAAGATCAGCATAATTCTCCAATCCTTTTTCCCTCATTCAGTTATCCCAATTCTCCTTAAAGGCACAGAATGGGTTGCCATTTGGCCTGTTGTGTCTGTGCCAGCACTCTGATGGAGAAATTCATCAACTGTCACTCCCATTTCCAGGCACATTCTTCCTTTTTATTTAATAATTCCATTTCATTTTTAATACTTCAGTTGAACCAGTCTCCAAAAACTCTCAAACATTGCATTCTAGAACCTATTTTTCTAGTCTGCCTTTGCTAGTTTCTAAAATCATAGAATCCCTACAGTGTGGAAACAGGCCCTTCGGCCCAACAAGTCCACACTGAACCTCAGAGCACCCTACCCAGACCCATCCCCCTATAACGCACCTAATCTATACCTTCCTGAACACTACGGGCAATTTAGCATGGCCAATCCACCTAGCATGCACATCTTTGGACTGTGGGAGGAAACTGGAGCACCCGGACACAGGGAGAACGTGCAAACTCCACACAGACAGTCACCTGAGGCTGGAATCGAACCTGGGTCCCTGGTGCTGTGAGGCAGCAGTGCTAACCACTGTGCCACCGTGCCGCCCCTATGTTTCCTTTTTTCAGGGCCATCACTAAGCTTTGCAGCTCCGTACGAAATACTTTTAATTTTGCACTCTCTTTAATATTCTTAATTAGCCAAATATGGTACATCCTTCTCAAAGTCATCCTTCTCAATGAAAAATATCCTTCTTGAGTTACAAAATACCTCTTTCAATGTCTGCCACTGCTGCTCTTCTGTTTCACCCTTTAACTTATTTTCCCACTCCACTTTAGTCAACTGGTCCCATACCCTTGTAATGGCCTTTGAGTTTAAGAAACTAGTTTCAGAAAAAAGTTTCTCAATTTCAAACTGAATATGAAATTATTTCATTTAATAATCACTCTTACATCAGGACTTGACAGGACAGACCTTCCCGAAGGCCAGGGAATACAGAACCAGGGGTCACAGCCTAAGGATACAGGCTAGGCCATTTAGGACTAAGATGAGGAGAAATGTCTTCACACAGAGTGGGAAGCCTGTAGAATTCTCTGCCACAGAAAGTGGCTGAGGTCAAAACATCGACTTTTTTCATGGAGGAGTTACATGTAGTTCTTAGGACTAAAGGGATCAAAGGGTAATTGGGGAGAAAGCGGGAACAGGATACTGAATTGGATAATCAGCCATGATCATAGTGAATGGTACAGCAGGCTTGAAGGCTTGAATGGCCATCCATTTTTATTTTCTGCATTTATAATCCTTTACTATTATGTCATTAACCTGATCATTAGTATTACCAGGCAAAAATAGCCCCTTTCCCAGTTGGTTCCAGATTAAGAGAGGAAAATGCTACAGTTCATTACAAATGATTTAATAGCTGAGAACTTGGAAAACAGTGACAGGATCAGATAGAGTCAGCATGGGTTCATGAAAAGGAAATCATGCCAGACAAATCCACTGATCTCACCAGGGCTCTGTATAATTGCAGCAAGGCATTCCTGCTCCAATACTCGAATCGTGTCACTGTGAAGGCCAACAGACAGTTTGCTTTCTTCACCGCCTGCTGCACCTGTATGCTTAGCTTTAGCAACTGGTGCAGGAGGACAGCCAGGTCTCGTTGCTCTTCCCCTTTCCATTGCCATTCAGATAAAAATCTATCTTTCTGTTTTTGCTATCAAAATGGATAACCTCACACTTCTCCTACTTCATCAACTATGCATTTGTCCACTCTCTCAACTTGTCCAAATCAAACTGAAGCCTCTCTGCCTCCTCCTTACAGTTCATCCTCTCACTGAGTTTTGTGTTGTCTTGGACATATTACATTAAGTTTCCTCACCTAAATTATTAACATGCATTGTGAATAGCTAGAATCCAATCAATGATCCCTGCAGTACCCTACTAGTCATTGATTGTCACTCAGAAAATGAGCTGTTTATTTCTACTTCTTGTTTTCTGCTTGCCAACCAATTCTTTATCCACCTGTTCTGTAAATTCTGTAATATGATGACAGCCACTCTAACTGAGGATACTGAGCTTGATTTGTTTATTACCTGTTGGCTGAGTTTCTTGAGGTAAGAAATGACACTGTAACTGAGCCCACAATCGATACTATTGTCGTTGATTAAATTGGGAGCTCCCATCATCCGCAGAGCTTTTTTCAATGGCTGAAAATATAAATAAAATAATCAGAGATCTGCAAGTATCATTTGTGCCACACAAGTGTCAGGCAATAATCTCTAATAAGAAATAATCTAACACTTTTTTGACATTTAACAGCATTTGTTAAATCCCCTCCAATCAACAACATGGGGTTACCATGAACCAAAAATGCTTCTGGACTCACCATACAAATACAGTGGCTACAAGAGCAGGTCAAAGGTGAGGAACGATGCAATGAGCAACTCACCTCCTGACTCCCCGAAGCCTGTCTATCATCTACAAGGTACAAGTCAGTAGTGTGATGGAGTCCCCACTAGCTTGGAGCAGTGCAGCTCCAACAACACTCAAACACCACAGAAACTCACTAAACCTCTTTCAGCAGCACCTTCCAAATGCCTGACTTTAGCCACTGCACTCTAAGACACATACCATCCTACGGTGGAACCATACCATGGTTCCTTCACAGCTGCAAGGTCAAAATCTTGGGATTCCTTTCCTAACAGCATTGTGGGTATCACTACATCCCATGGATTGCAGTGATTCTACAGGCAGCTCAGCGCCACCTTTTCCAGGACAATCAGAGTTGGGCAATAAACGCTGACCTAGCTGGCAGTGGTCAGAGACCATAGAAACATAGAATGAATGAATAAAAGAACATGTGCACATACCAACAGATAATATGGAGGCATGGTCTTCAAGTAATTCTCAAAAGTTTGGCGCCACTTCATATTTGGCTTCAGTTTATGCACTTTGAACAAATCATCTGTAATGACAATAACACAAGCAATGAGAGCTGCTTTGGAACCAACAAATCAAGTTAGACATGTAATAATTGCACCAAATCACAGAGGTCTGCCTTACTTCAATACCACTCTCCACTGTGAGAAATGTCAGACTGTTATGTGGTAAATGGAAAAGCCCTGGGGAAAACTGATACACAGAGAGATCTGGGTGTTCAGGTCCATTGTACCCTGAAGGTGGCAATGCAGGTCAATAGAGTGGTCAAGAAAGCATACGGCATGCTTTCATTCATCGGACGGGGTATGAGTACAAGAGTTGGCAGGTCATGTTACAGTTGTATAGGACTTTGGTTCGACCACATTTGGAATACTGTGTACAGTTCTGGTCGCCACATTACCAAAAGGATGTGGATGCTTTGGAGAGGGTGCAGAGGAGGTTCACCAGGATGTTGCCTGGTATGGAGGGGGCTAGCTATGAAGACAGGTTGAGTAGATTAGGCTTATTTACATTAGAAAGACGGAGGTTGAGGGGGGACCTGATTGAGGTCTACAAAATCACGAGAGGTATAGACAGGGTGGATAGCAAGAATCTTTTTCCCAGAGTGGGGGACTCAATTAGTAGGGGTCACGATTTCAAGGTGAGAGGGGAAAAGTTTAAGGGAGATATGCGTGGAAAGTTCTTTACGCAGAGGGTGGTGGGTGCGTGGAATGCGTTGCCAGCGGAGGTGGTAGAGGCAGGCACGATAGCGTCATTTAAGATGTATCTAGACAGATACATGAATGGGCAGGGAGCAGAGGGATACAGATCCTTGGAAAATAGGCGACAGGTTTAGATAGAGGATCTGGATCGGCGCAGGCTTGGACGGCTGAAGGGCCTGTTCCTGTGCTGTAATTTTCTTTGTTCTTTGTTAATGTCCTAGGGACGTCCTAAATCACTTCCAAGCCACTCACTGTTCTGCTCTGGGGGTACATCACTGCCGCTGACTCAATATTCTGCAATCCCGTACCTAACACCATCATTTACACTTTAGTGGTTCAAGGTAGTGACAAGCTTCACAGGGTAACTAGGCACAGGCAGAAATGGTAGCCGGCATGAGGTCCACATGTTAGGCTTGGGCTGAAAAGTGGCAAGTAACATTTGTGCCACACAAATGCCAAGCAATACCATCTCCAATAAAAGAAAATCTAACCATCACCCTATAACATTCAATGGCATTACTATCCCTGAACTGTCCTCTATCAACATCCTGGGGTTACCACTGACCAGAAACCAAACGGCACAGCAGCTCAGTGGTTAGCACTGCTGCCTCACAATGCTGGGGATCTGGTTTCGACTCCAACCCTCGGGCAATTGTCTGTGTGGAGTTTGCACATTCTCTCCATGTCTGCACGGATTTCCTTCAGGTGCGCTGGTTTTATCCCACAGTCCAAAGATGTGCAGGCTAGGTGAACTGGCCATGCTAAATTACTCAGTGTCCAGGAATGTGCTGGCTAGGTGGATCAGCCATGGGAAAGCAGGGGTTAGAGGGATTTTGTGGTGGGGGGGGTGGAGGGTGGAATGCTCTTCAGAGGGTTGGTGTGGCTCGATGGGCCAAATGGGCACACTATACGGATTCTACAATTCAATAATTCTAGACATAGCCACTGTATTTATGTGACCCAACAGCAGGCCACAAATTAGGAATACAGCAGTGGGTAACTCACCACTTGACTCCTCAAAGCCAGTCTGCCATCTGTAAAGTACAGAAAGTATTATGACAGAATACTCCCCACTTGTTTGGATGACAGGAGATTACACAACAGTCACTCCACCACTAATGCTCAGGAGCAGCAGTGTGTACTATTCACAAGATGCTTAGACAGCACCTTCCAAACCCATGACCACTTCCATCTAGAAGGACAAGGGCAGTAGATTCATGGGAACACCTCTACCTGCAAGTTCCTTTCTGAGCCACTCACCATTCCGACTTGGAAATATATCCCCATTCCTTCAGTGTCACTGGATCAAAATCCTGGAACTCTCTCCCTAATAGTATTATGGGTCTATCTACAGAACATGGACTGCAGAGGTTCAAGAAGGCAGTTCACCAACACCTTCTCTAGGGCAACTAGTTACGGCTCAGGCTGTGCTTCACTCATCTCAGGAAAGAACAAATGCAAATAATACTAATGTACATACCAAATAAACAACATGTTTGTATGTTTAATTCAAAATTTCTGAAGCTTTATTAACTGTCCTTTACATCATGTCAGAAACTTGGCACTTACAATTTAAGTCCATGATAAAGGTGAAAAGATGAACATACCAAGCTGTGGTAGCAGCACAGGGTAGTTGTAAGGCATAACAAAGAGATTCACACAGGTTAATGTTGTGCTCGCCTTAAGGTAACCAAATGGATGACCCAGGTCACTGTATTTTCCACTACTGCTCACAAACACCTAAGGAAAAAGTTTAAAAATACATCATCAGTACAGTACTATGTATTTTTCAAATCATTATTACTTGAAGGGAAAAAAATTACAGGGCTTAGTGGAAAAGAGCAAAGTAATGGGATTAATTGCATAGTTCTTTCAAAAAATCCAGAAAACAAAGAGCTGAAATTAAAACAAACCTAATTAAATTATAAACAAAAACAGAAATTGCTGAAAAGCTCAGCAGGTCTGGCAGCATCTGTGGAGAGAAATCAGTGTTAACGTTTTGGGTTGAGTGACCCTTCCTCAGAACTGATTAAATTATCCCATTTTTTACATTTGCAATATAATTTTTATCAATGAAGTCAATTTTACAATGGATATTAACAGGCAAGGCAAAGAATTGAGACAAACCTTTTGATTCTCATGATTAAAAAAAACAACTTATCGTAGTACATTCAGAATCATGTATCTCAGCTGTATTCAAATAAGTAACAGTTGCGACCTCAAAATCTGTTACTCAAACCAAAAATGTTGTCTATGACCATGGTACAGCTACACCAAACAAGTTTGTTTTAAGAACTATGACTTTTTTGTTAATCTAGTTACTTGAAAACATAATGCGTATCTTAACAATTAGTCTTTCACCTCCACAATGACAATACAGCTCTTAACTGTCTTGATCTAATTTTTTTTAAGGATGTTTTCAAGTTACTGCCATCTAAATGGAAGCGGCTAGAAGCTGCAAATGAGATGTCAAACACCTACATGCACTTGCAGAGCAGAAGATTACAGATCTTTGACCTAGGCTTTTTAAAGCAAGTGTGAAAGATGAAACATCATTTGCTCATCAGTTTATCTCTTGCAGTGCTGTTTATGCAACCTCTAGCTTAGCTGTGTTGCTTTATTAGAGCAGCTTAACTTGGCCTGCTCAAATATATCCTGCAGGGTGCAATCTAATGAAGCAAACCAAGGTCAAGTAAAGGCTTGCTGCTAAGGAACTTTATTGTAGAAAAACAGTAGCTTGTAAATTTCCCAGTTCCTGCCCTGGGAGAGGGAGTCCATCAAGAAAGATTGGCAGGAAATTGCTTGCTGATTTTTTCAAATGCTTTTGCTGCATTGAGATGTGTGTGCAGTATCTTGCTTTTGTGGTATTCAGTAAAACTGTTTTGGAACCTGTCCACACCACAATTCGGCTGCTGGGTGTATCACAATCCATGGGTGTTGTACCCATGTTGATGTGAAATAATGGGTACACGTGTTTCTGCCACTCACAATAAATCAATGGAAATTTGTCATTTTCATTTCATGGTCTTTTGATAGTTCTGAAGCATCCTTGTTCTTCTACAACACTAGACATTTTCGTTCCACCAGGCGGTTAGACCAACTAGCTATTGCTCTGAATTTTCACAGGAAGTCAAATGTTTGATTTGATGCCCTTAAGTGTATACGTACATACTGGATTTCTGGCAACAATGCAATCATTATGACGATTATCAAAGATCCATTCCTATTCATGCTTTTCAAGGACAGGGCTGAGTCCCTGTTCTCACGGTGCAGTTGGTCTTAGGGTAGATTCCTTTGTGTTCCACTCTGGCACTAGTTTTTCGATAATACTGAATTCCCCCACTGTAGCAGAGCATTTGACAAATTAACAATTACTGGCAGTCCTCAGGTTGTGAATAGCTTCTGTTATAGAGTCCGTTCGCAAGTTGGAACATAACGCAGGAGAATACAACCTGAATTTGCAGGCTGTCTCTTCCTGTTTACATCCTATCTTCACATGTGATATTTCTTCGATGAAAGGAAGTTCTCAAATAATTATCAGATTTTTTAGAATCAGCAATATTCCCAGACTCAAAAATGTGTTCGTTTTTAAATGTGGATCTCACCAATCCACATTGTGTTCCTCCAAGGTGGTGGTGCCAGCAAGGCAGGCAGCATTTGGACTCCTGGGCCCGTCTGCTCCAGAGGACTGCTTTCTCCCTTCTTTCCTTACATTTTTTGTCCATGTCTTTCTTCGTCTTCTTCCGGTCAGCAGTGGAAAAGGCAACATCACAGAGGAAAACGGCCAGAGCAAGACTCTTGACAAGGCAGCGCCTGGCCTGGCAGCACAGCCAGGAACTCCTGCTTGAGGTAGGCCCGGAGCGGGGGTCTCCTGGCTATCAGCGTGGTAGCAACCACTCCTGGTTGTGGTAGGCCCGGAGCTGGGGTCTTCCTGAATGTCAGCAAGGCAGAGCCTGGGCTTCTGGTTATGGGTCAAGCGTGGGTCCAGCACAGGACCCAGCATCAATGGCCCATCGGCAAAGTGGGCCCAGCAATGAAGAAATAGCACCTTAACAGCTGTGACTCTGACACTGGTGGGTCTGGCACAGGGGGTGGAGGGGTGATGGCGTAGGTGTCATTTGTCAACCACCTCAGCGCTGATGGTGGAGGCGGCAGAACAAAGACAGACTTTAAAGTTTTAGCAAAGATTTGTAGCTCGGGTTGTGGGTGAAGTTGTTGATTGCTCGCTGAGCTGGCTTCCTTTCAGCTTTATCTTTTTAATTTTTTAAATATTCAAACAGTGCCAGATTGCAGCAACTGTTGAAGATTTTCATGGTCTTTTACTGCATTACTTATTGTATAGCACAAGTGACAATAAATCATTCAGTCATTCGTAAAGCAGCCGGTCCTAAGCACAGGAGATGTTTATATGTTGGATCTTTAAAGTTACACCCCTGTAAGGACCTGCGCTTTAAGTCGGGTTTCCTGATTTACAGACATCTATGTACATTTTGCTTGAAAGCAGGTTTGTTAGTGCAGAGCCATTGAATTGCTCTTGACTCCTCACTGAGTCCACTACACAAAATCGGTGTAGTTCATCTATTTTCACAGCAATACAAGTTAACTGCAGCACTTCCAACATGGTCTCCCATGGTTGCTGTTTTTCACGACTATCCTGAATGACCCAGTGAAATTCTAGCAATAAGGCTGTCCCACTCTTTCTGGGTAGATTCTGTCACCAAATTCTTGGAACTCCCTGCTATCAATACATGTTCTGGATTTCTGGCTTGCTCAAAACAGAGAATGGACATAATTTTTAAAAATCCACTGACAGGATGAGGGTGTCGCAAGCCAGGCCAGCATTTATTGTCTTCTCTAAAGGGCAGTTAATGCTATTGAGTCTGGAGTGTATGTAGCTCAGACCAGGTAAGGATGATAGTTCCTTCCCTAATGGGCATTAGTGCGTTTTTCTAGTAATTGACAATGGATTCATGGCCATCACTAGGCTCTTAATTCCAGACTTTTATTGAATTTAAATTCCAACTTTAATGGTCTGCAGAACCTGGGTCTCCAGAAGATTACCTGGGTCTCTGGATTAACGGTCAAACGATAATATCACTAAGCCGTTACCTCCGCACTATGAGCTAGCAGGAAGAAATTTGCTCTATGGATGAAAAGTAGCCCTTGATGCTGTCAGTGCCTACAGATCAAAGCATCAATCAATAGTCCAGAATTTCCAGTGACTTTCATCAAATACTGATGAATCAACAGCTTAATTCTAGAAAAGAAAGGACAAGGGATTTCTGCCAGTTTTTATACCACTCCCATTTCCTGGACAATCTGCTCCTGCTCATAACAGCTCCAACCACATTTACCCTGCAGCAATAGCAATTCTGCCCAGTTTTCATGGGTTCTCATTGCTTATTACAACAGCAAAGGCTCAAACGTACAGCCAACCAAACTTTCTAGAACTACTGCTCAGTATATTGATTGGGCTTCTAAAATGACTGAACTACTAATTCATTACAAAGTATGTTTGTGCGATTGCAGCTGAGATCAAAGAGAAAGTTGCCAGGTTTCCCAAGCAGAGATCTGTGACTTACGTTATCTGCTATCAGCAAGTAATGGAGAATGTTATTGGAAAACCTAAGCAAATAAGTTATTATGCAAAAATCATTAACAATTTCAATTTGTATTGTTCTTTAGATTTGCAAAGAGTTCTAAAATGTGGATAGTTCCAATTGTATGAAGTGTTTCATATTTCAGTTATAGCTCTTCTAAATCACAATTTCTACCATGCACTTCAGAAGATGTACTGATACTATTTTCAAGAGACCAAGAATATCCCTCAATAAATCAAGCCAGGTGAAACCTTTGCAATCACATAGAACAAGGAAACAGATCAAAATCTGATGTATGTGTCCGAGAGGGAGAGATTACGTAAGTAAAAATTAAAGCTTGAATTAAACCCCAAATCAAATGCCCAAAAACTAAAAATCAGTTTGCTAAATAACCGTTGATAGAATTGGCTTTGTGCAGAAGAGTTCCTTATGGTGCAGACACACAGCAGCTGCACTGCTCCTCATTTGCATTATCCTTGCTGCCGTCATACCAACTCATTGTGTTCAACACTAATACCAAAGTTCCAGCTATTATGTTAAACAAAGAAATTATGACTACCCTGAATAAAAACAAAGTGTCCGAGAAAACTCAGTAGGCCCAGCACCTTCTGTGGACAGAGAAACAGGCCAAAGAGACACAACGGACTTGAAACATGAACTCAGTTTCTGTCTCCACAGATGCTGTCAGACTTTTTGTTTCAGTTTTTGAGCATCTGCAGTATTTTTCTTTTATTTATAATTTAAAGTTGCCCACTTCTGCCAGCTGGCATCAAATTTACTTTGGTTGAGCGAGATAGTGCAGACCTGATTTGCAAATCTCATTCTAAGGCTGGTAAAACTGTTCTCTGTTTAGTCAAATTAGCGGATTATAGCAGTAAGAGTTGCAAAACCTGAGAGTTAATTGAGGCAGTTGTGAAAGAATGAAGGAACCTGCAACTAAATAGCAACTTTCACATTTCTGAATGTAGCAAGTTTTTTTTAAATTCACTCAGCTGGACGTGGGCATCACTGGCCAACCAGCATTAATTACCCATCCCTAGTTGCCCTTGGGAATTCAGTGGTGAGCTGTCTTCTTAAACCACAGCAGTCTACATACTATAGATGAACCACAATGCCCTTAGGGAGGGAATTCTAGAGCTTTGATGCAAAATGGTGAAGGAACAGCAATATATTTCCAAGTTAGGATGGTAAGTGGCTTAGAGGACAATATGCAATGGGTGGTCTTCCCACGTATCTGCGGCCCCTGTCCTTCTAAATGGAAGTGGTTGGGGTTTGGAATGTGCTGTCTAAGGATCTTTAGTGAATTTCTGCAGTGCATTTTGTAGATAGTAGCAGCTGTGCGTACTGAGCATCGGCGCTGGAAGGAGTTGATGCTTGCGGAAGGAGTTGATACTTGCGGAAGGAGTTGATGCTTGCGGAAGGTGTTGATGCTTGTGGACGGAGTTGATGCTTGTGGACGGAGTTGATGCTTGCGGAAGGAGTTGATACTTGCGGAAGGAGTTGATGCTTGCGGAAGGAGTTGATGCTTGTGGACGGAGTTGATGCTTGTGGATGTGGTGCTTTGCGCTGAATGGTGTCAAGCTTCTTGAGTGTTATTGGAGTTACACCCATCCAGGCAACTGGGAGTATTCCATCTACCTCCTGAAGGGAAGGCAATGGCCTTGTGATATTATCACTGGACTGTTAACCCAGAGACCCAGATAATGTTCTGGGGAACCAGAGTTCGAATCCTGCTACAGCAAATGGTGTAATTTGAATTCAATAAAGTATGTGGAACTAAGAACCTAATGATGGCCATGAACACATTGTCGAAAAAAACCCATCTGGTTCCTTTAGGGAAGGAAACTGCCATTCTTACCTGGTCTGTCCTACATGTAACTCCAGACCCACAGTGATGTGATTGACTCTGAACTGCCCTCTGGGCAATTAGGGATGAGCAATAAATGTTGCCTGGTTAGTGACGCCCTCATCCCATGAATGAATAAAGAAAAAAAACTTGTACTTGTCGATGCTGGACAGGCTTTGGAGAGTCAGGTGGTGAGTTACTCGCTGCAGCATTCCCAGCCTCTAACCTGCTCTTGTAGCCACTGTGTGTTTGTGGTGAGTCTAGTTGAATTGTTGGTCAATGGTAACAAGGATATTGGTAGTGGGGGATTCAGTGATGGTAACACTATTGAAGGTCAAGGGGCAGTGGTTAGACTGGCTCCTACTGGTGATGGTCACTGACTGACAAGTGTTTACACAACTAACTTCAAGTGCAGTCACTGTTTTTATGCCAAGATTATTAAAAAATAAGCACAGCAAGACTCCACGCACAATGACCAAATAAGCTTTTAGCAGTGTCAGTCAACACAGGAACATAGGTGCAAGAGTAGGCTATTTGGCCCCTCCAGCCTGCACCACCATTTAATACGATCACGACTGATCGTGCAATCTCAGTATCCCATTCCCACCCTCCCCCCATACCCCTCCATCCCTTTAGCTGCAAGGGCCACATCCAGCTCCCTCTTGAATATATCTAATGAACTGGCCCCAACAGCTTCCTGTGGGAGAGAATCCACAGGTTCGCAGCTCTCTGAGTGAAGAAATTCTTCCCCATCTGAGTCCTGAATGGCTTACCCCTTAGTCTTAGACTGTGATACCTTGTTCTGTTCTTCACCAACATTGGGAATATTTTTCCCACATCTAGCCTGTCTAGTCCCATCAGGGTTTTATATGTTTCTAGGAGATTCCGACTCATTCTTCTAAATTCCAGTGAATACAAGCCCAGTCAATCCAGTCTCACCTCCTTTGTAAGTCCTGCCATCCCAGAAATCAGTCTGGTGAAGCTTTGCTGGACTCCCTCAATAGCAAGAATGTCCTTCCTCAGACCAAAACTGCACACAATACTCAAGGGTGTGGCATCATTAAGGCCCTGTATAACTGCAGCAAGACATCCTTACTCCGATATTCAAATCCTCTCGCTATGAAGGCCAGCATGCCATTAGCTTTCCTAACTGCCTGCTGCACCTCCATGCCAACCTTCAGTGACTGTTCCACCATGACACACAGGTCACGTTGCACCTCACCTTTTCCTAAACTGCCACCATTCAGATAATAATCTGCCTTCCTGTTTTTGTGACCATAGTGGATAACCTCACATTTATCCACGTTATATTGCATTTGCCCATTCAGCCAGACTGTCCAAGTCACTCTGCAGCCTCTTAGTATCCTCCTCACAGCCTGCATTGCCACCCAGCTTAGTGTCATCTGCAAATTTGGAAATATTACATTCAATTCCTTCATCCAAAGCGTTAATGTATATTGTGAACAGCTGAGATCCCAGTACTGAACCCTGCGGTACCCCACCTGTCACCGCCCGCCTCTCTGAAAAGGACCCGTTTATTCCAACACTCTGCTTCCTGTCTGCCAACCAGTTCTCTATCCATGTCAACACATTACCTCCGATACCATGCGCTTTGATTTTCCTTACTAATTTCTCGTGTAGGATGTTATCAAAAGCCTTTTCAACGTCCAGATACACAATTTCTACGGATTGACCGTTGTCTACTTTTGTGGTCACATTCTCAAAAGATTCCGGAAGATTTGTCAAGCATGATTTCCCTTTAGTAAATCCATACTGACTAGGACTGATTCTGTTACTGCTTTCCAAATGCTCAGTTATTACATCATTAACAATTGACTCAAGCATTTTCCCCACCACTGATGTCAGGCTAATCGGCCAATAATTCCCCATTTTCTCTCTCCCTCCTTTTTTAAAGAGTGGAGTTACATTAGCTACCCTCCAGTCCATTGAAACTTTCCATAGTCTATAGAATGCTGGAAAATGATCATCAATGCACCTGCTATTTCTAGGGCCACTTCCTTAAGTACTCTGGGATGCAGAGCATCAAGACCTGGGGACTTATCAGGTTTTAATCCCATCAGTTTCTCCAACACCATTTCCTGACTAATAAGGATTCCCTTCAGTTCCTTCTTCAGGCTTGACCCTCTGTCCTTTAGCATTTCCTGAAGATTATTTGTGTTCTCCTTAGGGAAGGCAGATCCAAAGTATTTGCTCAACCGGTCTGCCATCACTCTGTTGTCTATTATTAATTCACCAGATTCTAACTGCACCATCGTTTTCTCTTCACATATCTATAGAAGCTTTTGCAGTCAGATTTTATGTTTTCCGCAAGCTTACTTTCATATTCTATTTTCCTTTTCTGAATTAAACCCTTTGTCCTCCTCTGCTGAATTTTAAATTTCGCCCAGTCCTTGGGTTTGCTGCTTTTTCTGGCCAATTTATATGCCTCCTCTTTGACTTTAACACTTTTCCTGATTTCCCTTGTTAGCCATGGTTGAGCCACCTTCCCTATTTTACTCTTATGCTAGACAGGGATGTACAATTGTTGAAGTTCATCCATGTGTTCTTTAAATGTCTGACATTGCCTATCCATCATCAAGCCCTTAAGTGTCCTTGGTCAGTTTATCCTAGCTAATGCATGCCTCATACCATCATAGTTAGCTTTCTTTTAAGTTCAGGACCCCAGTTTCAGATTTAATTGGGTCACTCTCCATCTTAATGAAGAATTCTACCATATTATGGTCACTTTTCTGCGAAGGATCCTGCACCACAATGTTGCTAAGTAATCCACTCTCTTGACACAATACCCAGTCTAGGATAGCTTACTCTCTAGTTGGTTCCCTAATATATTGGTCAAGGAAACTATCCCTTATACATTCTGGGAAATCCTCCTCCATTGCATTGCTACCAGTTTAGTTAGTCCAATCAATACGTAGATTGAAGTAAGGGGAAGAACTCCTTGATCTTCTTCAAACAATAATATACCATCTTTTATATCCACCTGAGGAGGTAGCATGTAAAAGTTTAACAGTCCCTCCAAAAAATGGTACCACTGACAGTGCTGCACTCTCCTAGTACTGCAGGAAATTTCAGTTTTGATTATCTTAAGGGAGTCTTGAATGCATATCCTTCTGGCTTAGGAGAAAATATTCCAGCTGATATTGAAAAAATGTCCCTCTGTGTGGACTCTACTGGTATGGTCAAATACATGTATCACACCACCTGACCAGTTAACAGACAGTATTCTATTATTCACTCCTTCGAAACAATACAGAAAGAATAAAAATAAAAATCAGACTGTCCCAAAGGAAACCCTGTAAGTATAAATACAGAATACATGTTCATTAGGGCAACTAGTGCACTTACCTGCCAGCAGGTGTGAGGCGATTTGCGCTCTAGAATGTACTGAGTCAAAGGTGAAGGTTCAAGCTCGTATTTATCAAACGGTAATTTGTCAATGACCATTGGTTCGCAATCAGTGCAGGAGAACCGTACTACAGGGTGAGCTGTACGTGGAGGCTGTGGATCAAACACATGAGAACTAAAATTAATTACGTTCTTAATGCTGCTTTTGTTCACCACGAAAGGAGCATTGATACTACAATTTGTGGCATCTCTAGCCTTGTGAAACACGTGTAAGGAACAAGACTAGTTCACTCAGCCCTTTGAGCCTACTTCTCAATTCAACAAGATCACGGCTAATCTCATTTTAATCTCAACACTAAATTCCTGCATATCCCCAGATAATCTTTCATTTCCTTGGTAATCAAGAATGTATCTACCTTAAAAATATTTAAAGATCTACATCCACTGCCTTTTGAGGAAGGGAATCATCCCTCAAGAGAACAAGGGTCATCAGGCCACCGCAGCTTGGAAACATGTTAAATCAAATACACAAAGGTCACTGTGGCATTGTCAGAATGAAGGAGGTATCCAGAAGCTCTTTTTGGAGGCCAGGGTTCGACTCTGAAACTGAATTGAAAGGTGAATCGTTGGCAAGAGTTCATAGACTATAAAGCAGAATGGAATTCTGTGCTGACAACAATGCCAATCTGCAGTAATCCCATCTGCCTGAAAATGTTCCGCCTCACTCTGCTCCCTGATGTTCATGCAGCTGTCTAAATGCCTCTTAAATGTAGCCATTCCATCTGCTTCTACCAACACCCTAGTAATGTGATCTAGGCCCCTCCCTCTGTGTGAAAAAAAACTTGCCTCGCACAAATCCTTTGACCCAAACCCCCACCCCCATCTTTAACCTATGCACCCTAGTACTTGACATTTCAATCCTGGGAAAAAGACTCTGACCATCAAGGCTATGCCTCTCATAATTGTATATACTTTTATCAGTTTGCTCCTCGGCCTCCGATGCTCTAGTGAAAACAATTCAAGTTTATCCAAAACCTCCTAGTAGAAAATACACCCCAATCCATGCAACATCCTGGTAAACATCTTTTGCACCCTCTATTGTGTGGTGACCAGAACTGCACGCAATACTTCAAATATGGTCTAACTTAATTTTTATACAGTTGCAAAATGACTTGTCAACTTTCATACTCAATGTCCTGACCATTTTATTCATTTGTGGGATGTGGGCGTCGTTGGCTGGCCAGCATGTAATTACCCATCCCTAGTTGCCCTTGAGAAGGTGATGGTGAGCTGCCTTCTTAAATCGCTACAGTCTGCCTGCTGTGAGTTGATCCACAATGCCTTTAGGGAGGGAATTCCAGGATTTTGACCCAATGACAGTGAAGAAATGGCAATATATATACAAGTCAGGATGGTGATTGGCTTGGAGGGGAACTTGAAGGTGGCGGTGTTCCCAAATATCTGATGCCCTTATCTTTGTAGATGGAAGTGTTCATGGTTTGGAAGGTGCTGTCTGAGGATCTTTGGTGAATTTCTACAGTGCATCTTGAAGAGAGTACACACTGTTGCTCCTGAGTATCGGTGGTGGAGGGAGTGGACGCTTGTGGATGTAGTGCCAATCAATTGGGGCTGCTTTGTCCTGGATGGTGTCAAGCTTCCTGAGTGTTGTTGGGGCTGCACTCATCCAGGCAAGTGGGCAGTATTCCATCACACTCCTGAGTTGTGCCTTGTAGATGGTGGACAGGCTTTGGGAAGTCAGGTGGTGAGTTACTCCCACAGTATTCCTAGCTTCTGACCTGTTCCTGTATTCTTTGACAATCTTCCTCACTATCCACAACTCCGTCAATGTTCATGTCATCTGCAAAGTTACTAAGCAGACCATCTACACTTTCATCCAAATCATTTTTTTAAAATATATTAAAAAAACAAGAGATCCCAGCACTGGTCACTGTGCAACACCACTGGTTAGAGACCTCCATCTCAAAAGCACCCCTCCATAATTACCCTCTGTCTTCTATGACCACGCCAATTTCGTATCCAATTTTCCAACTCATCATGGATCCCATGTGACTTAATCTTCTAGACCAGTCTACTACGAGACTCCTTGGCAACAGCTTCACTACAAGTCCATGTAGACAACATCCACTACTCTATCATTCATTGCGAGAGGTTTCAAGAACAGGAGCAGGGATGTGTTGTTGCAGTTATACAGGGCCTTGGTGAGGCCAAACCAGAATATTGTGTGCTGTTTTGGTCTCCTTTTCTGAGGAAGGATGCTCGAGAGGGAGTGCAGCCAAAGTTTAGCAGGCTGATTCCAGCGATGGCGGGTCTGACGTATGAGGAGAGATTAACTAGTTTGGGGTTGTTTTCACTGGAGTTCAGACAAATGAGGGGGAATGGGTGTCCTTGTGTACCATTCGCTGAAGGTAAGCATGCAGGTGCAGCAGGTGGTAAAGAAGGCAAATGGTATGTTGGCCTTTATTGCGAGAGGTTTCGAGCACAGGAGCAGGGATGTCTAGTTGCAGTTATACAGGACCTTGGTGAGGCCACACCTAGAATAATTGTGTGCTGTTTTGGTCTCCTTTTCTGAGGAAGGATGCTCTTGCTCTCAAAGGAGTACAGCAAAGGTTTATCAGGCTAAATTCCGGTGATGGTGGGACTAATGTAATGACAAGAGATTGACTGACTAGGTTGGGATCGTTTTCACTAGAGTTCAGATTAATTTGGGGGCGGGGGGGTGAGAATCTCATACAGACTTATAAAATTCTAACAGAACTGAACAGGGTAGATGCAGGGAGGATGTTCCCAATGGTGGGTGCATCCAAAACCAGGGGTCACAGTCTCAGGATTCGGTGTAGGCCATTTAGGACGGAGATAAGGAGACATTTCTTCACCCAACGAGTGGTGACCCTGTGGAATTCATTACAACAGAAAGTAGCTGATGCCAAAACATTGAATGCATTCAAGAGGTGGCTAGATATAGCACTTGGGGGCAAATGGGATCAAAGGTTATGGGGAGAAAGCAGGATTAGGCTGTTGAGTTGGACGATCAGCCATGATCGTGATGAATGGTTGAGCAGGCTCAAAGGGCCTCCTGCTGCTCCTGTCTTCTACGTTTCTATGTTTAAAAGAAAAACTCAATGAAAGTTGAGACTCAAGGTCTCCCATGCATAAAGTACAGTAACTGGAGCACCTGAGGGAGACATTACGTTTGTGGAGAATATCAGGACATTGCATGAATCTCCAAATATTCAGTTGTCTCAGAAAAAGATAACGACAGTTGGTATCCCTGGTACGCCTAAAACACCAGCTGCCAACAGATGCATGAGGGAGGCCAACAGTTACATAGGATACCGATGTCCTCTAGAATATCTTACATAATAACTGTTGTATATGTGAGTGTAAATATTGTGAATGTTTTCATTGCAGCAACCTCCATGTTAAAGGGGGAGGAATGTTATGTTTCAGATCAACAATGCCCCACATCTGAAATAACAATAGCAGAAGTGACCTTGTGTAATAGACATTAAAACCAGATGCCCTGTCATCACAAGGTTGATGACATTTAACGCCATTTTCATGTAAGATCATCAAAATCTGGCAGGGACAACTGCACTGAGTCAATCTGCTCATTCTTCACAACTTCATGGCGTCACAAAGTCCATCGTAGCCAAGATCCCCTGAAAGAATAGCCACTGCATTAAGGTGAAACACAGCAGTAAACCTGGGCACAGCAAATTTCTCAAACAGCAAAGTTATGCATGATCTAGGATATTGGCTTCATGGTACTATACAGAGAACATAAGAACTAGGAGCAGGAGTAGGCCATTCAGCCCCTTGAGCCTGCTTCACCACTTAATACAATCATGGGTGATCTCACCTCAGCCTCAACTTCAATTTCCTGCCCATTCTCCATTACCCTTCAACCCATTACTAATTAAAAATCTGTCCATCACGTCCTGAAATTTACTCAATGTCCCAACATCCATTGCACTATGGGGTAGTGAATGCCACAGATTCACGACCCTTTGAGAGAAATAATTTCTCATTTTGGTTTTAAATTCATTACCCCTTATCTTGAAACTATGACCTCCCATTCTAGATTGACCTTAATGAGGAAACATCCTCTCTACATTTAAATTGTCAATTCTCTTTAGCACAGTACGTACCTCAATTAGATCTCCTCTCATTTGTCGAAACTCTAAAGCATAGGCCTAAAATGCTCAATCTCTCTTCATAAGACAAATCCTTCATTTCTGGAATCAATCTAATGAACCTCTTCTGAACTGCTTCCAATGCAACTACATCTCTTATGTAAAGTAACCAAAATTGTGTTCAATAATCCAAGTGTGGCCTCACTAAAGCCTTATACAGTTGCAGCAACAATTCCCTACATCCATCCTCTATTCCTTTAGCAATAAATGCCAACATTCCATTTGTCTTCCTCATTTCTTGCTGTTCCTGCATCCTAGTTTTCTTTGATTTATGCACAAGAATACCCAGATCCCTGTGCACTGAGGCAATCTGGAGTTTCTCTACATTTTTGTAAGTTGCCTTTCTATCCCTCTGACCGAAATGAATAGCTTTACACTTATCAAGCTCCATTTGCCAAATGTTGGCCCATTGACCAAACATATTATTATCTGTTTGTAAATTTCTTATTTCCTCATTTCAACTCACTTCCACCTGACTCTCTGCATAATCTCCACTTTCTGGTGGTGGCAGAAGACTGTCTGTGTGATTGGAAGCTGGTGGCCAGTGATGTACCACAGGGATCCGTGCTGGATCTCTTATACTTGCAAACAACGTAAATGTGAATGAGGAGAATGATAAACAAGTTTGTGGATAGTAGAAAGATTGGCAGGGTGGTTAATAGTGCGGAAGGTGGTTAAAGATGATGTGGACAAGAGGGCAGATCAGTGGCAAATGGAATTTAACCCTGAAAAATGTGAGCTGATGCACTTCGGAACAGGTAACGAGACAATGAATGGCAGGACACGAGGAAGCTCAGAGGAACAGAGGAATCATGGGTACTTGTCCACAGATCCCTAAAAGGGGCAGGATAGGTTAATTAGGGTTATTGAGAAGGCGTACAGCATACTTCCTTTTATCGATTGAGGCACAGATTGTAGGGCAAGGAGGTTAAGTTGGAACAGTACAAAACTTTGTTTTGGTTATATGAAAGGTTCAGCCAGATGGGTGACTGCCAGGAAGGGCAGGCAGGCAGCACAGAGGTACCCTGTCGTTATTTCCCTCTCAACCACGTGAAAGACCATAAGACATAGGAGCAGAAATTAGGCCATTTGGCCCATCGAGTCTGCTCTGCCATTCGATCATGGCTGATAAGTTCCTCAACCCCATTCTCTCATAAGACCACGTACTTTGGATACTGTTGGATAGGGTGAGAATGGCCTCTTGGGGAAAACCAACAGTAGCAGCCAGGTCAGTGGCACTACAAATAGCTTCTTTATACAGCAGGGAGGGTCGAAGGCGAGCTGCAGACGGACTCTAGAATCAGGGATACAGATAGGCATTTCTGTGGCCACAAGCGAGACTTCAGGATGATGTGTTGCCTCCCTGGTGGCAGGGTCAAGAATGCCCTCTGCCTGCTTGGAGACATTCTAAAAAGGTATGGGGTTCAGCAGAAACCCACAGGGCAGGAAAGAGTTAAAAGAAACTTAATTGTATCAGGGTTAAAGTTTCTACCAGTTACTCACAGGTCATTTTCAAGTATCTGCCCCCAAAGGACAAACAAACCTCTCAAGGGAAAACAGATACTAGTTGTTAAAGAATTACAATAAGAACACCCTGTGAAAAAAACCTATATTGATTATATTGAGTATCTGATAACTGTAGTACTTCGTATCTGGTAAATCTGGAATAAAAAGAAGCCACATCTATTGTCTGTAAAAGAGAGAGAGAGAAAAGAGAAAGAGTGTTTCAGCTCGAGCTTAAGCCCAGAACCATGTAACAGCAAGCTCCGCAAACGAAGACAACTGAAGACCGTTTACCATCTCTCTGTCTCTCACTCCAGTTCACAGTACAAGAAGAACCTCAACAAAGGGGAGGGAGGGCAGTCAGAGGTCACGGTTCATATTGACACTAATGACAGAGGCAGTAAGAAAGACGAGGTTCTGGGGGTTAGGTAGAAAGTTGAAAATCAAAACCTCTAGGGTTGTAATCTTGGGATTATATTCTTGTACCATATGCTAGGGATGCCAGAAATACAAGATAATATGGTTAAATGCACAGTTAAAGTGCTAACCACTGAACCACTATGCTGCCCAGATGTGCAGGTAATGTGGATTGGCCATGGTAAATGCAGGGTAATAGAGATAGGGTCGGGGGCTAGGTCAGGGCAGGATGCTCTTTGGAGGGTTGGTGCAGACTCATACAGCATGAAAGCAGACCCTTCAGTCCAATCAATCCATACCTAACATAATCCCAAACTAAACTAGTTTGACCTGCCTGCACTTGGCCCATATCCCTCCAAACATTTCTTATCTACATTCTTATCTAAATGCCTTTAAAACATTGTAACTGTAACAGCATCTACCACTTCCTCTGAAGGTTCGTTCCATACACAAACCACTCTCTGTGGGAAATTAAAGCCCCTTGTACCTTTTTTAAATATTCTTCCGTTTACATTAAAAAATATGCCCCCGAGTCTTGAAAGCCCCCACCCTAGGGAAAAGACACCTGCCATTCACCTTATCTATATTCCTCATGATTTTATAACAGTCTGTGAACACCCTCAACCTCCTGTGCTCCAGTGAAAAAAGTCCCAGCCTATCCTGCCTCTCCTTATAATTCAAACCCTCCATGCCTGGCAACATCCTGATAAATCTCTTCTGAGCTCCCTTAATGGGCTGAACGGCATCTTTTCACACTCGGGATTCTACGATAACTTTAGTTTAAATATGCTTCCTGTTAATATAGTATTTATATTACTGACAGATCAAACTCTTTAAATTAAGTCAAATTGACAAAGTCAAATTGCAAAAAAGAGTTTATGTAAAGTTGAACAACCTGTCTTGCTCACTAATACTCACCAGTGTAGGGGAGTTTTGATCAGGCCAGAAAGATTCAGGGATTGGCCAGTGTCCAACAGGTACTCCTGTCTTGGGGTTGGGTCGTACATAAATCAGCTTGTGACAGCTATGCCAAGCTTGAGGGGTAAATAAAGAGGTTGCTCGAGGTGGGTCAACAACACCATCTGTAAAAAGAACAGAGCCAAGAGTAGAAGCTTCCTGCTAAATCAAAATCAATGAGAAAATCTTCCACATTGCACGTTAGAGTGTTAGATGGCCATACTGAGGCAGAAGAAAGGTTATCAATAACACAGAATGAGGCCATTCAGCCCATTGAATTAATGGCAGCCACCTGCACAGCAATCCAGTCAGTCCCAGCACTCTGGCACAATGCCCAGAGCCCTGCAGGTTTCCCTCTCTCAAGTGCCTGTTCAATTTGCTTTTGAAATAACGGACGCATGTTTCAGCTTCCACCACCTGTGTGGACAGCAAGTTCCAGGTCATTATTGATCTTTGTGTAGAATATCACATTTCCCTGCATCTCTTGCCAAAATCTTCCATTCAAGGACAGATGATCAGCTAATGAGAACAATTTTGTTTTCTTGACTACTTTACCTAAATGTCTTATACTCTTGCTCACACCAATCAAATCTTGTCTCAATCTCCTTTGCTCCAAGACAGTAAACATAGCCTTTCCAACTTAAATGCATCGCTAAAATTCTCCATCTCTGCAACCATTCTGATTAAACTCCTGTAGACCTTCACAAGGTTCTTCACATCCTTCCCAAAGTGTGGTGACCAGAACTGGATGTAATACTTCAGTTATGGCCAAATCAAAGCTTGATAAATGCTCATCCCAACCTCCCTGCTCTTGTTCTCAATGCCTCTATTTATGAAGACCAAATCCAATAAGCTTTACTGACTCTGTCAGTCAAACCACCTTAAAAGAATGTGCATATGCTCCCCTGGACCCTGTCCCTGCACACTCTCTAAAACTGAGTTATTAAATATCTCTTAAGCTTCTCCCAATTCCTTCTGTAAAAATCTATCGGCTCACATTTCTCTGTATCAAATGCCACCTGCCATTTGTCTGCCCATTCTGCGAACCTATGTCATATTTTAGGCAATTTATATTATGCTCAATGTCAGCCTCTGCTCATCTTCCAAGTTCGATACTTTTGGCAAATGTTGAAATTTTTACCCTGTATTTCAATATCAAAACCCTTTATATATTTAAAAAAGTGTTCCTACCACTAGTATTTGAGGAACATCTGTGTCTATCACCCTCCAAGCATGAAAATTACTTACAACTTCAGCACTTCAACCAAGTTTTATCCAATTCTCCAATTCCATGAGCATCAATTTTGTTTCATCATGTCATACAGCATGGAAACAGACCTTTCAAATGAACAAATGAAAAAGTACAGCATAGGAACAGGCCCTTCAGCCCTCTAAGCCTCTGCTGACCATCATGTCCTAATTAATCTAAAAACAAACCTGCCATTTTTCGATCTGTATCCCTTTATTCCCTCCCTATTCATGTATCCATCTAGGTGCCTCTTAAATGTCTTCAATGTGCCTGCTTCCACCACCTCTTCTGGAAATGCATTCCAGGCTGCTAACACTCTTTGCGTGAAAACATCCGTCACACATCTCTCTTAAACTTTCCCCCTCTGATCTTGAACTTGTGCCCCCTTGGAATTGAAACTTCAACCCTGGGAAAAAGCCTCTGACTATCCACCCTATCTATGCCTCTCATAATTTTGTAGACCTCTATCAGGTCTCCTCTCAGCTGCCGACTTTCCAGAGAAAACAATCCTTGTCTTTTTAACCTTTCCTCATAGTCAATGCCCTGGAGGCCAGGCAACATCCTGGTGAATCTGCTCTGCACTCTCTCCAAAGCTTCCACATCCTTCTGGTAATATGGCGACCAAAACTGCACACAATACTCCAAATGTGGCACAACAAGAGTTTTATATAACTGCAGAGATAGTAGGAACTGCAGATGCTGGAGAATCCGAGACAACAAGGTGCAGGGCTGGATGAACACAGCAGGCCAAGCAGCATCATAGGAGCAGAGAGGCTGACGTTTCGGGCC
>NC_063345.1:694069-713704 GCF_021869965.1 Rhincodon typus | reverse complement strand
CATTGGCTATGAGGAAAGGTTAAAAAGACTAGGATTGTTTTCACTGGAAAGACGGCAGCTGAGAGGAGACCTGATAAAGGTCTACAAAATTATGAGGGGCAAAGATAGGGTGGGTAGTCAGAGGCTTTTTCCCAGGGTTGAAGTTTCAATTCCAAGGGGACACAGGTTCAAGGTGAGATGGCAAAAGTTTAAAGATGTGCAAGGAAAGTTTTTCACACAGAGAGTGGTAGCAGCCTGGAATGCACTGCCAGAGGTGGTGGAGGAAGTAGGCACGTTGGCGACATTTAAGAAGCATCTGGATGGTCACATGGATAGGGAGGGAATAGAGGGATATGGACCGAATAAGGGCAGAAGATTTGATTTTTAGATTAGATCAGCACAGACTTGGAGGGCTGAAGGGCCTGTTCCTGTGCCATACTTCTCTTTTGTTCTTAAACCAGAAAAGATGCATCTTTACACGTGACAAGAGCCAGGCACTCCTCTTTCTGAATTGTGTCTCACTACTTATAACTAATAATGAGGTCTCCTTTTATATTCCCATACTACACGTATAAAAATCACTAGAACACTCCAAATAGCTTCACTTTCTACTGGGTTTTACAGTATGTCCAACAGTTGATATATAGTTACAATCCAGTGGAAAAATGGGTAATTAGTGTGCACACAGCAGGATCACATTAATTAGTCATTTAACTGTTCCTGTTAATGTGTGATATATCTGAGTGTACAAGTAAGGGTGTGTTTTTAAGAGACCCTCTTGTAGTACAGTCATAGTATCTCAACTCCTGGATCAGAGTGTGAAGGTGCCGGTGTTGGCCTGGGGTGGTCAAGGTCAGAAATCACACGACACCAGGTTATGGTCCAACAGCTTTATTTGAACACACAAGCTTTTGGAGCCTTTCTCCTCCTTCACATGTCAGTGAGAGAGGGAGTATCAGACACAGAATTTATAAGTAAAAGATCAAAGGGTCACATCATTGATGAGAATGTACTAAACAAACCTAACATGCTATTAAATTTTTAATCAGTTAGAAGTTTTTAATTGATTAATATTTGCATGTAAATCCCTGAATTCCTTTCAAGTCACTGTCCCGAGAGAACTAAAGGTTTTATCAGTGTAAAGAAGAGGTGACATTTTAGGTCAAACAATGCATGTTAGGTGAAGGGCCTTGTTTAGAATCTGTTTGTTTTGGTTCGGAGTCAGACTGGTTTTATTTCTAAAGTAGGAATTTATAAAAATGCCACATTGACTGACTGTCTATGCTCTTTGAACAAAATAAATGTGTGTGTGTGATGTGTGTGTGTGTGTGGTGTGTGTGTGTGTGAAAGACAGAGAGAGAGAATGCGCGCGAGTGTGAGGTGTGAGAGAGTGTGTGCACGCGAGAGAGAGGGAGACAGAGAGGAGAAAGAGAGTGTATGCGTGTGCGTGAGAGAGAGACTGCGTGAGAGAGACTGCGTGCGCGCGCACATGTGGAGAGAAGAGCATGCGAGAGAGAGAGTGTACGTGGGTGAGTGTACGTGGGTGAGTGAGCATGATCCAGAGACATGCGTATGAGAGAGGACTGACACACAAACATACACACACACGCACACAGGACTTCTCTTATACGCACATCTCAAGCAAGCGCGCGCGCGCACACACACACACAATCTCTCCACCCCCCCAACGTGCACACACTCTTCCCCCGCTCCGCAGTGCGCACAAACTCTTTTCCCCCACACACACATACACACTCTCTCACCTGACCCCAACTCTCTCTCACATACACACCCACCCCCCCACACGAATCTATAGGGTGAATTTGTATTTGCAGATATATTCTATTTTATTCAAAAAGCACACAATTTGTAGTCAGTCAATGTAGCGTTTTATAAATTCCTACTTTAGAAATAAAACCAGTATGACTCCAAAACAAAATACAGACAGATTCTAAACAAGGCCTCACACCTAACATGCATTGTCTGACCTAAAATGTCACCTCTTCTTTACACTGATAAAACCTTTAGTTCTCTCAGGGCAGTGAATTGAAAGGAATTCGGGGATTTACGTATATTTATTAATCAAATCAATTTCAACAGGAATAAATATCAAGATCAAAAACAAAGTTGCTCGAAAAGCTCAGCAGGTCTGGCAGCATCTGTGGAGGAGAAAACAGAGTTAACGTTTCGGGTCCAGTGACCCTTCCTCAGAACAAAAGTTCTTTGTTTTTGTTCCTGATTTACAGCATCCGCAGTTCTTTTGGTTTTTATAAATATCAAGATGGTATCATCCATTTAGATCACCATGGAGTCAAAATCTGCCCTTGTTTATGCTAAATATGAGCTCAATCTCTTCAACATGGTCTTCCTGAATGTTGATATACTAGATATCCATCCTTCAAGGTGCAGTATTGGTATGTTAAGGTATTGATCAAAAAGAGGCACAAAGAATATCATGTAAATGTCAGAAATTTTACAGAAATGGCAAAGCCTCATCATGAATATTCCCTGTAAACACTTTGCTGGTGACATTCCAAACAGGAAATGTTTTTAAGGAATACTTTTCTTACCTTCTCCAACTGGTGTTGGGTCTGGTCCAGTTTTTTCAAAATTAATAACCACTCCACTTTGGACTTTCTGTACTAAGGACTCTAGGCACTGGTTTAACATTCGCTGTGTACGCACACAATAGGAACGACCTTGAATGGAAAAAAAGGCAACTTAGGCATCCTGGTTTGCTTTAAATCCTGAACTTTTTAATGCAGTGCCTCAAACCCTTTACGACTTTGAAAAAAGTGCATTTTAAATTTAATTCTTGCATCCTAAAAGCAAAAAGGAGACACAATGGGAAACTTGTAATGTAATACCCATAATTTGCAAGTGAGTGTTGCGAGCAAATTATCAAAATCATTCTCGCACTGTTTCCTGCTGTGTATATGACATTTAGTAATGAGGGATCATTTACCGTAGATTGCCTCTTCAACATTCTGTGTGTGAAGTTCAACCTCCAGAAATTAATAGGAGTTCTCTCTCTCTCTCCATCTTATGAGAAATCATTCTCTGGGACAGTGTCCCCATAAATTTTCAGGTTTCAAGTCAGATGATCTTCCCCAGCTCTGCTGATTCACAGCCTCACTCGGGAGCAGATCCACTTGTTCTTTGCCTGTAGAAACAACAGGTAGGGATCTTCAAGCCTGGTGATAGCACAGGAAGATGCCAAATGTAATCTGCACTCCCACAAGCTGTTGCATCGACAGGCCAACTGATCTCTGCCTGCACTGACAACAGCTACACAGCACTGGCATAAAGTACCAGTTACACAGCACTCTCACTGGGTACCAGCTACAGAACAAGGCACCAGGCACACAGAACAGGGAGCAGATTAACCCCCTTCACCCTCTGCTTATTCAGGTGGCAAAGTGATGCTGAGTTGTTAGTCCCCACACTGCAGTTCTCTAGCCTGACCAAACAACTTTGGGTCTTGAATCAGTTTGCAGCAATGACCAAAAGCAAGAAACAAATCATGAAGGTCATTTTCATTACTACACCAAGAAAGGGGCAATAATTTTCTCCCTTCTTCCCAAATCACAACAGACAGTAAATAAAGATAACATAAGTTTTATCCACGTGTTGGGGGTGGAGGATGAGACACACACAAAGGCAGAACAGAACAAAAAGAAAAAAAGAGCATAAGGGAGAGAGAGACAGACAGACAGAGAGAGCTGTATAACAGGTATCAGTA
This sequence comes from Rhincodon typus, assembly GCF_021869965.1. Lineage (NCBI taxonomy): Eukaryota > Metazoa > Chordata > Chondrichthyes > Orectolobiformes > Rhincodontidae > Rhincodon > Rhincodon typus. The sequence continues at coordinate 709,983 of NC_063345.1, read as the reverse complement.
ATTTTCGTTTAATGTTTTAGTCTTATGTTTTCCTCATTCGACCTACTGAAGTTCAATGACCACGGTATCAAAAAGTTCCAAAGTCAAGGTGTCCTTCTTAGAAAACACAGACTTACCTGCGTGAACATCATATATCCTTAAATGGGACAGACTTCCTCTTTATTTTAACACTTGCCTTTCCTACATAATCAATGAGAGGCAACTTGATCTTGTACTTATTAAAACACAACACACCAAAATAGGATAATACTATTTTTATTCGAACTCATGATTTGACCATTACATGATTCCTGATCAGAAAAAGGATGTATTTTTCAACAGGAGCAAATTTCTGACTGGGGGTTGAGAATACATGCAATAGGAACATAGTAACGTTTGCCCGGTGTATTCCTTAATGTAACGTGTATGCAATGACTTTAAGCATGTTGCTCAGGCAGCAATGTAATGCAGTTCAGTCAGTAACTTTGAGTTTGACACAGTGCTTTAGCAAACGGAGGTAGTACACAGATATTGATTGAGTTGAAAGGATAACAGAGAATCAAAGCCCTAAGTACCTCCACCCAGAGAGAAATTGCAAGGCATGTCATGAGAAAGGCAGTTAGAAAAGATAACCACATTGACAGGTTAAGTGGCTTGCCTTCAGAAATAATCAATAAATGAAAATGCAGAAAAATGAAAGAACTGCGGATGCTGGAAATAAGAAACAAAAGCAGATATTGCTGGAAAATCTCAGCAGGTCTGGCAGCAGCCAGGCAGGCGAAGGCCTAGTGGTATTATCCCTAGACTATAAATCCAGAAAGCCCAGCTAATGTTCCAGGGATCCAGCTTCAAATCCCACCACCATAGATGGTAGAATTTGAATTCAATAGAGAGAGTCCGGAATTAAGAATTTACTGAGGACCATGAAGTCATTGTTGATTATCGGAAAAACCCATGTGGTTCACTGATGTCCTTCAGGGAAGGAAATCTGCCACCCTCACCTGGTCTGGCCTACATGGGACTCAAGACCACAGCAATGTGGTTGACTCTCGTTTGCCCTCTAAAATGGCCGAGCAAGCCATTCAGTTGTACCAATCGCTACAAAGTCTCAAAGAAATGAAACCGGGCGGATTGCCTGGCATCGGACGCAGGCACCAGAAAAGACAACAGCAGAAATAGCCCTGCCCACCCTACAGAGTCCTCCTCACTAACATCTGCAGGTTAGTGTCAAAACTGGGAGAGCTGTTCCGTTCTGAGGAAGGGTCACCGGACCCGAAACATTAACTCTGATTTTTTCTTCACAGATGCTGCCAGACCTGCTGAGCTTTTCCAGCAATTTTTGTTTTTGTTGGAGCTGTTTCATAGAGTAGTCAAGCAAAATCTGACATACTCATACTCACGGAACCATACCTTCCAGACAATGTCCCACTCACCATCCCTGGATACATCCTGTCCCATTGGCAGGACAGACCCAGCAGAGATGGTGGCACAGTCAAGAGGGAGTTACCCTGGGAGTCCTCAACATTGACTCCTGACCCTATAAAGTCTTGTGGTTTCAGGTTAAACATGGGCAAGGAAAATTCCTGTTGATCACCACATATAGTCCTGTCTCAGCTGATGAATTGGTAGTCCTCCATGTTGAACAACACCCAGAGGCAGTACTGAGGGTGGCAAGGGGATAAAATGGGTTGGGGGGGATTTCAACGTCAACCACCAAGAGTGGCTTGGCAGCAGTAGTACTGATCGAGCTGGTCGGGTCCTAAAGGACATAGCTGCTGGACTGCGTCTGCGGCAGGTGGTCAGGGAACCAACAAGAGGGAAAAACGTACTTGACCTCATCCTCACCAATCTGCCAGCTGCAGTTGCATCTGTGCATGACAATATTGGTAAAGCAAAAGAGCTGGGTTCTTATTAAGTGAATTAATAAATTGGCATCGATTTACTTTATGTAAAAGAACGACCTGAGTTCTTCCCAGTGAGGAATGGACTCCTTAACAGGGAAAGGGATCCAGAAGGGAAAAATGGAAACATTTTCTGTGCTGAAATATAGGCTTACTTACATTAAATCCTTGAAAACCTCTAGAAAGTCTTTTCTGCCTAATTCTACAAAAGGATATCAGTCTGTTAAACATGTAGCACATCTCAATTGTTCTTTGACAGCTGACAGTACCAGTGAGTTTATGCACTTTTTACACACTTGCATGGTCTACTTTATATAACTGTTAAGGGCAACTGACCTCTCCCAAAGGTGCATTCTGCCTCTTAAGAGGGCATCAGGCCACCCAAATAAATCTATAAGGTTCAGTCTTGTTCCTATGAGGTCTAAACTGCACATGCCATGTTTCGGACCCCTACCTCAAAAAGATGACACATTTGGATGTAACTGCTGAAATACATAGGGAACTATTTCCAGGAATCAAGGATGTGCAACTTGGAAGAGGCTCCACTTCTACTCCTGTGAAAATGGCAGAGGCTGTGTCTGGGGACACAGACTTTCCAATTTGAGTTTCTGTTGCAATTTTCATGCGCATGGATATAAACACGTCAAAAATTTGTTTAGCTTTCTGTCATTCCCATATTCCCCTTTACATATTCTCCCGGCTCAGCCTGTATTGGGCTCAAATTTATCCTTGTACATTTTTTCTCCGCATGGTCCATTTTTGTGTTTCTGGCTAATTTACCTTTTTTTATCCCTCTTCTTCCATCCCTTGGCCCAAACCTCAAGCTACTATTTTCAAATTAGCAACTTTAAAAAACCTCTTCTATTCATCAAATATTCTTTAACTTTTCATTAATGCTAACCCCCAGTGGCTCTGACCTCAATAATCATGAAGTACTTCGAGAGGCTGGTCATGGCCCACATCAACTCTAGCCTCCCAGCCTGCCTCAATCCCCTGCAATTTGCCTACCAACGTAACAGGTCCACAGCGGACACTATACCCCTAGCCCTGCACTTATCCCTGGAATATGCAGGCAGCAAGGACACCTGCATTAGACTCCTGCTCATCAACCACAGCTCCGCCTTCAACACCATTATCCCCTCCAGACTGATCTCAAAACTCTGAGACCTAGGTCTCAGCTCCGCCTTCTGCAACTGGATGCTCAGCTTCCTAACCCATAGACCACAGTCAGTGAAGACAGACAACTACACCTGCTCCACGGTAACCCTTAACAATACAGACCCCACCTAGGATGCATTCTCAGGCTCCGGGTGTACTCCTGTACACCCATGACTGTGTTGCCAAACTTTGTCCAAACTTCATCTACAAGTTTGCTGACGACACCACTGTGGTAAAGCGGATATCAAACAACGATAAGTCAGAACACAGAAATGAGATAGAAGGCTTGGTGGCATGGTGCAATGAAAACAACCTCTCTCTCAGTGTCAGCAAAACTAAAGAACTGATCATTGACTTCAGAAAGAAAGGAGCAGAATATGCCCCCTCTACATCAACAGAGCAGATATTGAGAGAATTCAGAGTGTCAAATTCCTAGGAGTGACAATAACCAACCACCTGTCCTGGACGTCCCACATAGATGCAACAATCAAGAAGGCACAACAATGCCTCTCCTTCCTCAGGCGGCTCAGGAAATTCAGCCTGTCCACAAGGACCCTCATCAACCTTTATAGATGCACTGTAGGATGTACACTCTCCGAGTGCATAACTACCTAGTATGGCAACTGCTCTCCCCACGATTGTAACAAACTTCAGAAGGTTGCGTTCACAGTCCAGACCATCAAGGAGGCCATCCTTCGATCCATAGACACCATTAACACTTCTCGTTGCTGCGGATAAGCTGCCAAAATCATCAAAGAGCCCACCCATCCAGGTAATGCGCTCCTACAACCTCTTCGGTCAGGCAGAAGATACAGAAGCTTGAACACACACACCAACAGATTCAAGAACAGCTTTTTCCCTGCCATTATTAGACTGATGAACGGCCTCTCTAATGTTGATCTTGCTTGGCACACCTCCTGTGCAGCGTAACCTGTATGCCTCACTCTGTCCAAGCACCCTATGATCTGTATGTCCTCGCTTACTATAATCTGCCTATACTGCTCACAAAGTTTTTTTTTACTCTACTTAGGTACACGTGACAATAAATCAATCAGGATTGGACCACCTTTCCTGCTAGGTTTTTATGTTCAAAATCACGCTTTTTTAAATAGCTAGCCAATGACCATCTACTTTTAATATACTTATCCAATCTACCTTAACTAATTTACCTCTTATACCTTTGTTTAGGTCAGGTTCCTGATTTCAGACTGACCTACATCACTTTGAAAGTTAACAATCACATAGATTTATGGTCACTCTTCCCTCAAGGCTCGTTTTCAGAAGATTATTAACTAATCATTTTTAATTGCACAGGGAGAGATAGTGGTGTAGTGGCAATGTCACGGAACCAATGATTCAGAGCCCATGGCTAAGTCAAGTTCATACTGCTGGTAGAATTTAAAAATAATAAATAACTCTGGAATTGAATGGTGGTCACAGTAAAGGAGGACCTGGAGTAAAGAGCTCAGTTTTGTTCTCCTTATGTCAGGAAAGAGAATATCAACACAGAAGGAGTGCTACGCAGGACTGATCTATGAAGAGAGATTGGGCAAACTGGGCCTTTACTTCTTATTCTTTAAAACCTGAGAGAATAAAGTAATTTAAAAAATACAAAATGCTTAGAGGAGCAGACAGGGTAGATGCAGGTAAGATGTTTCACCTGGTTGGGGAGTCTAAAACCAGGGAGCATAATTTAAAAATAATAGGGCATGCCATTTAGAACTGAGATGAGGAAAGGATTTTTTTTTTAAACTTAGAGATTGGTGAGCCTATGAAATTCTCTACCCAAGAGGGCTATGAAAGCTTAGTCTTCAAGTATGTTTAAAGCAGGAGTTGATAAATTTTTGTTTATCAATGGTGCAAGAGATGATAGGAATGGCATGGGTAAAAGGCATTCAAGTGTTTGATAAGGCATAATCATGTTAAATAGTGCAGCATGCTTGCCGGGCTAAATAGTCCACTACAGTTGCTATGTTTCTATGACCATGAATCTAACATTAATTATTGCAACAACCCACCTGGTTCACTAATTTTTCTTCCCCATTTGGCCTGCAGCTGATTCCAGACCCACAAAAATAACTTGTTTCTTAACTGCCCTCTGAAATGGTGAAGCAACCCACTCATTTCAAATCAAATTAGGATCAGGCAACAAATGCTGGCCTCGTCAGTGACATCCATATTCCATAAAAGAAAATCCTACTGTAGAAAACATCATCTTTTATGCATTCTAGAAAGCTGGTGTCCACAACATTACTGCTAATTAGATTGGCATCTCCCTTGTTACACGTGCCTCTAATTTCCTGACTTATACAATGCCTTACATCACTGCTACTCTTTAATAGCCCACAAACAACTCCCATCAACGTGGAGGAACACAGCAGGCCAGGCAGCATCAGAGGAGCAGGAAAATTGACGTTTCAGTTTGGGACCCTTTTTCTGAAGAAGAGTCCTGACCTGAAACGTCAACTTTACCGCTCCCCTGATGCTGCCTGGCCTGCTGGGGTTCCTCCAGCTCCAGACTGTGTTATCTCAGACTCTAGCATCTGCAGTTCTTATTATCTCTTATCAATGTCTCTTACCTTTTACTGTTTCCATGCTCTGTTTACTCTGGTGAAAACAGTTTCAGCACTTTTTTAGTTTTATTGCTTAATCTTTCTCTTCACCCTCTGACAGACTGTAAATCTCCTCCTGTTCACCCACACTGCCCCTTCTAATGAAACTTCATTGGCTGATACTTTTCTAATGTATCTAACACCATGTTTCACTTTGGTGTTACAAAATCCTTTCCCCTGAGAGACACATATAACCTTCTTGGAAATCTGTCATTTGTCAGCTTCCAGCTAGATTTAGTCAAGCTCCTGACCTAGACTGGGAGACTCATCCATTCTCAAAACAAGGGAGTTAAGTGTGTGAATTTACTTTGGTGACAGAAGGGTGAAACTATCAACTGAGGCAGAATATAGTTGCACCACAGATGGGCTAAGTAATGATAATCACTACCTGTGACGGTACCTTCATGTCTGAACACCATTTAAGATACTTGGCCTGCATCCCTTAACTCAGTGCCCAGCCCCTTCATCGCTAGCTTGCTCTGGGCTATAAGTGTACATCAGTTGAATGCACTGCAATAACTCACCAAAGTTACTTTGACAGCATTAGCCACACCCACCATACCAACTTAACACCAAGATGATCGACAACACAAATGACATGGGATCTCCATTGCAATTTGGATGTAAATTATTGGTCCTTCATTGAGCCAATAGGATCAACACAAATACTTTAGTGATGAAGAGAACCTCACTTCTCACCTTCTGGGGTAAATTGGTATAAACAGCAAATCCATACCAGTGCTGCTCACATCCCAATAACAAACTTGTTTTTAAGGTTATGACTTTACAAATTCTACCAAGATTGACACTTTGATGTGTAAGTGGGCATCAATAAAATGCAATTTTCGGTCAGTTATCCAGTGGCAGTGCATTCACTACAACAATAATTTATAAATATTACCACGACTTAGTAATCATCTGTTTCAGCATCTTAATGTCCAATATTCACAACATCACAAACCCAGCTGCACCCCCGGCCACCTAGGCAGAAGTACTACAATCAGCTCAGAAATCTAAATCAACTTCTTTCCCTTGGTCAATCCGATTGTTCACTCACCTCCTGTTACTTCGCACATTTGGGTTACTGCAGACTCATCTGAGGGTACACTGCCAAGTTGCTCTGCTTCGAGAGATGAAGCACCAGGGAGACGAAGGACCAGCGCAAACAACCTCTGATCCCAACGGAATGGCTCTTTTGTTAATTCACTGCCAGGTAGGGGGGAATTTAATGGCAGGTGAAGCTGCAATAGGAAGATAAAATTCAAAGAACAGATATGATTTAACATTTTAGTAACGTGTTCAAAAATCAATAACGCAGAATTTAGTGCCCTTCCCATGGGCAAGTTTTGTTTGATGGTGAGAGGGGCAATTAGATAGGAAGATTGAGATCGGGGATGCACTCACCTCTAACCTAGAGATAAAGTAGTGGGCTACCTATATGGGTAGCATACCAAACAAACCATTACAGGGGTGGGGAGGCCCCCTCTCAAACCCACTCAGCATCTGATCGACGAATCCAGCATCTGCAAGGAGTGCCTGCTGGGAGCCACGCCCTGACCCCTCTCATCTTCCTTCCCCAAATATTGCTCCTGTTATCACTCACCTGTGACCTGGGATCCAGTGATGATTCTGAGCATTTAAGCACAGCAGCAGTAACCACTGCCAAGTCCACTCAAACTGCTGGCCTCTAGTTAGCAAGCAGCTCATTCACCCTTGGGGTCCATGAGCAGGGGATGTCTGCTGCTGCTCAATCAAGTGCCTGACTGACACTTAACTGAACAGAAGCGACACGGTGGTCTCATTGGCTCTTCAGCTGGTAGGTGAGACCCCCACTCCTCCAAAAAATGCCACTATGTGTTTCAGTACAATCTAATCTGGGAGAGCTCCCTGACTACATTTCTACTAGCACAGATCAGATTGCTGTTTTAGGACAGAATCTCAATACACCAAGTAGCATAATAAATACAAAAAAAAGGAGAAAAATTAACCTCTTCAAATCGGACAAAATCAGACAATTCTGAAAATACTCAGCAGTAGTCAGAATCTGCAAATATGACCATTCATTTTCTCACACACAAACAAAACACACATTTTTAAAAACAGGTCCTGTATTTTTTTATAAACATTCCAACATATATTTGTAAAACACCTACAACATAGGAAAAATATTTTACACTTGCGTTTGTGAAGTATGTTAAAGGAGAGGATAAGGCAAAGAAAATATTAGCTGGGGGTAACAAGGGATGCGACAACACTGAATTCAACATTGGCAGCCTGTTTCATTGGACAATAATCACAAGACTGTGTACTAAGGTCTTCCAAAACCTCAGCACATCGCAGTGATTCAAACACAATTCAGGGTATCCAAAATACTTCGGACATGATTAAGTACAGACGGGCAAAAGTTTGTCATCTGGCCCATTGCATCAGCTCTGTCACTCTGTATAACTTTATCGAGATTACAGAGAATGGCTGCAAGAGGGACAGGATTGGCAGCAGAAATGTCCCAGGATTTAGATGTTTCAGGTGTGATAGAAAGGGAGGTAAAAGGGGTGGGGGAGTTACTCCTTTACTAGCATGCATCTCACAGCTGTACTGAGGGAGGATACATCAGAGGACTCATGTAGTGAGGCAATATGGGTAGAACTCAGGAACAGGAAAGGTGAAATCACAATGCTGGGGGTATACTACAGGCCTCCCAAAAGCCAGAGGAAGACAGAGGAGAGAATATGTAGACAGATTTTGAAAAGCTGCGAAAATAGCAGGGTTGTTGCAACAGGTGATTTTAACTTCCCCTACATTGACTGGGACACACTTCGTGCTAGGGGCTTGGATGGGGCAATCCAATCAGGGAAAAGGTTATACTGGACCTGGTTTTGGGAAATGAGTCCTGCCAGGTGAGTCAAGTTTCAATGAGGGGGCATTTTGGGATTAGTGACCATAATACCGTGAGTTTTAAGATACTCAGGGATAGAGACAACAGCAGTCCTCGGGTGAAGGTGTTAAATTGGGGGAAGGTGAACTACAACAATTTTAGACGGCAACTGGAGAAGTTTGATTGCAGGTGGCTGAGGGTAAATCCACATCAGACATGTGGGAGTATTTCAAACAGTACATTCCTGAGAGAATGAAGGATAGGTATGGCAACTTACATGAACCTTGGATGACCAGGAGTGTTATCACATTGGTCAAATAGAGAAAGGAAGCATACGTATGGAGGATGTGTAGGAGGATGGGACCCCCTTGAAGTATATAAGGAAAGTAGGAAAGAACTTAAACAAAGAATTAGAAGAGCTAAAAGGGGTCATGAAAAATCATTAACAAACAGGATTAAGGAGAATCAAGGCTTTTCATACATATATAAAAGGCAAGAGGGTAGCCAGGGAAAGTGTTGGCCCACTCAAGGACAAAGGAGGGAATCTATGTGTGGAGCCAGAAGAGGTTGGTGAGGTCCTAAATGAATACTCTGTATCGGTATTCCCCACAGAGAAGGAATTGGTGGAGGATTATCTCAGGGAAGGGAATGTCAAATTTCTAAGCCAAGTTGCTATTGAAAAAGAAGGTGTTGTGTGTCTTAACATAGAAGATAGGAGCAGGAAGTGGCCATTCGGCCCTTTGAGCCTGCTCTGCCATTCATCACGATCATGGCTGATCGTCCAACTCAATAGCCTAATCCTGCTTTCTCCCCATAACCTTTGATCACATTCACCCCAAGTGCTATACCTACAAACCTCCTGAAAACATTCAATGTTTTGGCAACAACTGCTTCCTGTGGTGATAAATTTCAAAGGCTCACCACTTGTTGGGTGAAGAAATGTTTCCTCATCTCTGTCCTAAATGGTCCACCCCGAATCCTCAGACTGTGACCCCTGGTTCAGGACACATCCACCACTGGAAGCATTCTCCCCGCATCTACCCTGTCTAGTCCTGTTAGAATTTTATAAGTCTCTATGAGATCCCCCCCTCATTCGTTTGAATTCTAGCGAAAACAATCCAAACCTAGTCAGTCAATCTCTCCTCATACATCAGTCCCACTATCCCCAGAGTTAGCCTGGTAAACCTTCACTGCACTCCCTTGACAGCAAGAGCATCCTTCCTCAGAAAATGAGACCAAAACAGCACACAATACTCCAGGTGTGGCCTCACCAAGGTCCTGTACAACTGCAACAACACATCCCTGCCTCCTGTACTTGAAACCTCTGCAATGAAGGCCAACATACCATTTGCTTTCTTTACCGCCTGCGGCACCTGCATGCTTACCTTCAGCGACTGGTACACAAGGACACCCAGGTCCCACTGCACACTCCCCTCTCCCAATTTACAGTCATTCAGGTAGTAACCTCACATTTATCCAAATTATGTTGTATCTGCCATTGGTTTGCCCACTCACCCAACCTGTCCAAATCATGCTGAAGGATCTCTGCATTCTTGTCACAGTTCACCCTCCCACCCAACGTGGTATCTTCTGCATACTTGGAGATGTTACACTTTGTTCCCTCATCCAAATCATTAATATATATTGTGAATAACTGGGGTCTCAGCATCAATCTCTGTGGCACCCCACTAATTACTGCCTGCCGATTTGAAAAGGACCTATTAATTCCTACTCTTTGTTACCTCCTTGCCAACCAGTTTTCCATCCATCTCAATACACTTTGCCCAATTCCATGTGTTTGAATCTTGCACAATAATCTCTTATGCCGAACTTCGTCAAATGCTTTCTGAAAATACAAATATACCACATTGACAGGTTCCCACTCTACTGGTTACATTTTCATAGAATTCCAACAGTTTTGTCAAGCATGATTTCCCCTTCATAAATCCATGCTGACTCTGATCCTGCCACTGCTTTCTAAATGCTCCTCTATAAAGTCCTTGATAATGGATTCAAGAATTTTCCCCACTACTGACGTTAGGCTTACTGGTCTATAATTCCCTGTTTTCTCTCTACCTCCCTTTTTGAATATTGGATTGACATTAGTTACTCTCCAAACTGCAAGGACCGTTCCAGAGTCTACAGAATCTGGAAGATGATCACCAATGCATCCACTATTTCTACAGCCACTTCATTGAGTACTCTGTGATGTAGATCATCGAGCCCTGGGGATTTATCTACCATCAATCCCATTAAATTTCCCAGCACTATTTCTCTACTGATATTGATCTCCCTCAATTCTTTCCTCTCACTAAACCTAGCATTCTCCAACATTTCTGGTATATGATTTGTGTCTTCCTTTGTGAAGACATAACCAAAAGTATGTATTCATAGTGGTGGACAAGTCCCTGGGTGCTGAGGGATCCATCCCAGAATATTGACGGAGGCAAGAGAACAAATTGCTGCAGCATTGATACATCTTTGTGTCCTCTTTGGCCACAGGTAAGGCCCCAATGGACTAGAGGATAGCCAATGTTGTCCCATTGTTTAAGAAGGGATAATCCAGGAAATTACAAGCCTCTGAGCCTCATGTCAGTGGTAGGGAAATTATTGGAAAAGATTCTCGGGGACAAGAGCTATACACATGTAGAAGCAAATGGACTTATTAGCGATAGACAGCATGATTCTGTGCGGGGCAGGTAGTGCCTTATTAACTTGATTGAGCTCTTTGAGGAGGGATGAAGATGATTGTTGAGGGAAAAACAATTGATGTCTACATGGACTTCAGTAAAGACTCTGACATGGCCCCTCGTGACAGACCAGTACAAAGGGTGAGCTGCAAGATAGATACAGAACTGGCTTAGTCATAGGAGACAGAGGGTAGCGGTGGAAGGATGCTTTTCAGAATGCAAGGTTGTGGCTAGCGGTGTTCCACAGGGATCAGTGTCTGGACCTCTGCTGTTCATGATCTACACAAATGATTTGGAGGAAAATGTGGCTGGTCTAATTAGTAAGTTTATGGGTGGAGTTGTGGATAGTGAGGAGGATTATCAGCGGATACAGCAGGATATAGATTAGTTGCAGACATGGGCAGAAGAATGGCAGATGGAGTTTAATCTGGATAAACGTGAAATGATGCATTTTGGAAGGGCAAGTACAGGTGGAATGGCAAAACCCTTAGGAGTATTGATATGCAGAGGGATCTGGGCGTGCAGGTCCACAGATCACTGAAGATGGCAGCGCAGGTAGATAAGACAGTAAAAAAGGCCTATGGCATGCTTGCCTTCATTGGAAGGGGCATTGAGTAAAACGATAAGCAAATTATGCTGCAGCTTTATAGAACTTTAGTTAGGCCACAGTTCTAATTACCACACCACCAGAAGGATATGGATGCTGTGGATAGGACACACAAAAGACTTACCATGTTGATGCCAGGTAAAATCCCCCGTACCAATGAAGAAAGGTTGGATAGACTGGGTTTGTTTTCATTGGAACGCACGAGGTTAAAGGGCAACCTGTTAGAAGTTTATAAGGTTGTGATTGGCATAGATAGAGTGGAAAGTATGAGGCTTTTTTCCCCAGGGTGAAGTGGGGGTGGGGAACAGTACAGTTTGACAGTTTGAAAGGGATGTCCTAGGCAAGTTTTCCTCACAAACGGTGAGGAGTGCCTGTAATGTGCTGCCAGAGGTGGTGGTGGGAGCAGACACAATAGCAGCGTTCATGGAGCACCTGGATGAATACATGATTAGGAAGGGAATACAGATCCTATTAGTGAAGACAGTTTTAGTATAGAAGGGTAAAATGTGTTGGCACAGGCTTCAAGGGCCGAAGGGTCTGTCCCTGTGCTGTATTGTTCTTTGTCCTTCTTGTTCTTTATTCAATGTGTTCATGTTTCATCTGATCATTCTCATCTCTACTTTTACAGCTTTCCCCATTTCCCTTACTGATTAAAATCTGTCTCTCTCTCATCCTTCAATATATTTAATAACATAGACTCAACTATCCTCTTCAGTGAGGAATTCCTCAGATACACTACCCTCAGGGAAGAAATTCCCTTACATCTCTGTCTGAAATGGGTGACACCTTACTTTGAGATTATGCCTTCTGGTCCTAGACTCTCCCACAAGGGAAATAACCTTTGACATGACTCTCCTCTTTTAAAATGCTCTTCAAAAGCTACATTGTGCAACAAGCTTTTAGTCACTTGACTTAATATCTCTTCATGTAGCTCAAAGTCATAGTTGGAAAGGCTGTATCATTTTATTTTCAATACACTTGTGGAGGGAACTGTTGCACTTTTAAAAACAAGTCACACACTCACTGAATGATCTTTAGACTGTTGCTTTGATTAGGCAGTGGGAAAAGCTGTTCGTAAACAAAGTTGATAGATGAGGGAAGGGATGTAGATGTCATATACATGGACTTCAGTAAGGCGTTTGATGAGGTTCCCCACAATAGGCTGATGGAGAAAGTGAAGTCGCATGGGGTCCAGGGTGTACTAGCTAGATGGATAAAGAACTGGCTGGGCAACAGGAGACAGAGAGTTGTAGTGGAAAGGAGTTTCTCAAAATGGAGAACTGTGGCCAGTGGTGTTCCACAGGGATCCGTGTTGGGACCACTGTTGTTTGTGATATACATATGGTCTGATTAGCAAGTTTGCAGATGACACTAAGATTGGTGGAGTAGCAGATAGTGAAGGGGACTGTCGGAGAATGCAGCACAATATAGATAGATTGGAGAGTTCGGCGGAGAAATGGCAGATGGAGTTCAAGCCAGGCAAATGCGAGGTGATGCATTTTGGAAGTTCCAATTCAAAAGCGAACTATATGGTAAATGGAAAACCCTGGGGAAAATTGATGCACAGAGAGATCTGGGTGTTCAGGTCCATTGTACCCTGAAGGTGGCAACGCAGGTCAATAGAGTGATCAAGAAGGCATATGGCATGCTTTCATTCATCAGATGGGGTATTGAGTACAAGAGTTGGCAGGTCATGTATAGGGCTTTGGTTCGACCACATTTCTGGTACAGTTCTGGTCGCTACATTACCAAAAGGATGTGGAAGCTTTGGAGAGGGTACAGAGGAGGTTCACCAGGATGTTGCCTGGTATGGAGGGCAATAGCTATGAAGAGAGGTTGAGTAGATCCTTGGAAAACAGGCAACAGGTTTAGATAAAGGATCTGGATCGGCGCAGGCTTGGAGGGCCGAAGGGCCTGCTCCTGTGCTGTAATTTTCTTTATTCTTAAACAGAATGGCACTGGATGTGTGTCAGTGCATAGAATATGATTTGATCAGCAACAAGTAGCTGATTGGTTTGTGTAATTGTGATCAGTTGTGAATGCCAAAAGTCATCAGCTTGACTGATTCCTGGGCAGCTGAACAACGTGTGCGTGTGAAAGGTACAGGAGACAAATCTTCACACTCCTGGAAGAGAAGGCTGAGTGTCTCTCTCTCTCTCTTTGTTATGGAGGAAAAAAAACCTGAAACCTGAAGTCAGTTATTTTCTCCTACCTGTTGCTCTAAGTTGTTGCCTTTAATCAGTAACTAACAGACTTTGTAGTTAATGTACCAATCGCCCTGTGCCTCTTGTGAAGAAGTAAAAAAAATTGGAGAAAGGAGACTGAAGAATGTAATCCTGGCAAGCAAAAGGGATCATCTCAAAAAATCCTACAGACTAGTGCTATTGAACTGTGTTTTCCAGTTTATTTTCCGTGCACCCAAAAATCTATTTTTTTGGTCTGCCTGCATCTGCCTGTACATGGAGGCAGCTTTAAAATTGGGTTTAAAGTTTTAACCAGTAGAGCCGTATGTTGATAGGTCATAGCTGTTGACTTGTGATTCAAATTTACTTATTTATAATAAACAGCAGGCCTTGTTAAATACAGGGACCTGGTCAGTGTTTTCTGTAAACTTGATTCCATTGGACAGGTAAACTGGGGACTTTGCATGCTTGGATAAAATCATTAATGTCTGTGGCAACCCTGGGAGTTCTGATGGCTGGCTTATTTCTTTATCACTTCATGCTGTTTTTAGATGGCTGCTACAATTTCAATTATGACTCATTTGAACACAATCTCTGTTTCATCACCTCTGTTTGGCTTTTTCATCATGTTTTTTTTTGTTAAATCTCTCCCACCCTCTAATCTAACATAAATATTGTCTTTGGTTCTTCTTACCCCATCACACTTCTAGTGGCCTGACAGCTGTTCCATGAGGGTGCAAGAAGGATAGAAATGTAAGGTCCCTGAGCCAAAATTTTTGTTTTATTTAGTTGTCAAAAGTGAGAGATTTATAACATTTATTCAGGATTTTTGGTTTTTGAACTAGTGACATGCTGATTGTCTGAATGTAGGAAGAGGTTTATTTATGAAGTATTAAGTATTTCTATAGCCATAGTCAATTTTTTTTCCAAAACAATATGAAAGATGGCTCTTGGGAATTTGTTTACATTGGAAGAGTTTTACAGCACAAAGTAAACTGTGTAGTACATGAAGTTTCAGTTAGAAGGTTGAGGAATACATTTGTATTTCTGGATTAGGGGAAATACCCATAGCTTGATGAAAGCATTTTTTTAGTTCTGGTTTGCAGAGATCAGGAGTTAAACATGTAAACCAGCTGCCCCTAAAGGGATAGTAGGAGCTGAGATGCTGGAGAATGTGAGACAACAAGGTGTAGAGCTGGATGAACACAGCAGGCCAAGCAGCATCAGAGGAGCAGGAAGGCTGACGTTTCAGGCCTAGACCCTTCTTCAGAAATGGGAGAGGGGAAGGGGTTTCTGAAATAAATAGGGAGAGAGGGGGAGGCGGATAGAAGATGGATAGAGGAGAAGATAGGTGGAGAGGAAACAGACAGGTCGAAGAGGCGGGGATGGAGCCGGTAAAGGTGAGTGTAGGTGGGGAGGTAGGGAGGAGATAGGTCAGTCCAGGGAGGACGGACAGGTCAAAGGGGCGGGATGAGGTTAGTAGGTAGGAGATGGAGGTGCGGCTTGAGGTGGGAGGAGGGGATAGGTGGGAGGAAGGACAGAATAGGGAGGCGGGGACGAGCTGGGCTGGTTTTGGGATGCGGTAGGGGGAAGGGAGATTTTGAAGCTTGTGAAATCCACATTGATACCATTGGGCTGCAGGGTTCCCAAGCGGAATATGAGTTGCTGTTCCTGCAACCTTCGGGTGGCGTCGCTGTGGCACTGCAGGAGGCCCAGGATGGACATGTCGTCTGAGGAATGGTTCGCAACTGGGAGGTGCAGTTGTTTATTGCGAACCGAGTGTACGTGTTCTGCAAAGCGGTCCCCAAGTCTCCGCTTGGTTTCCCCGATGTAGAGGAGGCCACAACGGGTACAGCGGATGCAGTATGCCACATTGGCAGATGTGCAGGTGAACATCTGCTTGATATGG
>NC_063345.1:655444-693969 GCF_021869965.1 Rhincodon typus | reverse complement strand
GGGTGGTACATGAGGACGAGGGGGATTCTTTTTTGGTTCTTATTGAGGGGACAGGGTGTGAGGGATGAGTTGCGGGAAATGCGGGAGACACGGTGGAGGGCGTTCTCAACCACTGAGGGGGGGAAGTTGCGGTCCTTGAAAAACGAGAACATCTGAGATGTACGGGAGTGGAATGCCTCATCCTGGGAGCAGATGTGGCGGAGGCGAAGGAATTGGGAATAGGGGATGGCATTTTTGCAGGAAGGTGGGTGGGAGGAGGTGTATTCTAGGTAGCTGTGGGAGTCGGTGGGCTTGAAATGGATATCGGTTTCTAGGTGGTTGCCCGAGATGGAGACAGAAAGGTCCAGGAAGGGGAGAGAGGTATTAGAGATGGTCCAGGTGAACTTAAGGTTGAGGTGGAAGGTGTTGGTGAAGTGCATGAATTGTTCGAGCTCCTCGTGGGAGCACGAGGCGACGCCAATACAGTCATCAATGTAACGGAGGAAGAGATGGGGTTTAGGGCCAGTGTAGCTACGGAAGAGGGATTGTTCCACGTAACCTACAAAGAGGCAGGCATAGCTTGGGCCCATGCGGGTACCCATGGCCACCCCCTTTGTCTGTAGGAAGTGGGAGGAATTGAAAGAGAAGTTGTTGAGGGTGAGGACGAGTTCGGCTAAGCGGATGAGGGTGTCAGTGGAGGGGGACTGGTTGGGCCTGCGGGACTGGAAGAAGCAGAGGGCCTTTAGGCCAACTGTATGGGGAATGCAGGTGTAGAGGGACTGGACGTCCATGGTAAAGAGGTGGTGTTGGGGACCAGGGAATTCGAAGTTTTGGAGGAGGTGGAGGGCGTGGGTGGTGTCACGGACGTAGGTAGGGAGTTCCTGGACCAAGGGGGAGAAAATGGAGTCCAGATAGTTGGAGATAAGTTCGGTGGGGCAGGAGCAGGCGGAGACAATGGGTCGACCAGGGCATTCAGGTTTGTGGATTTTGGGAAGGAGATAGAAGCGGGCAGTGCGGGGTTGGGGAACGATGAGGTTGGAGGCCGTGGGTGGGAGGTCACCTGAGGTGATGAGGTTGTGGATGGTTTGGGAGATGATGGTTTGGTCCTCGGGGGGTGGGGTCATGATCAAGGGGGCGGTAGGAGGTGGTGTCGGAGCGTTGGCGCCTGGCCTCGGCGATGTAGAGGTCAGTGCGCCATACTACAACTGCGCCTCCCTTGTCCGTGGGTTTCATGTTGAGGTTGTGATTGGAGCAGAGGGCTGCATGTTCTGTGGGGGAGAGGTTGGAGTGGGTGAGAGGGGTGGAGAGGTTGAGGCGATTGATGTCTCAACGGCAGTTGGAGATGAAGAGGTTGAGGGAGGGTAGGAGGCCTTCACAAGCTTCAAAATCTCCCTTCCCCCTACCACATCCCAAAACCAGCCCAGCTCGTCCCCGCCTCCCTAACCTGTTCTTCCTCCCACCTATCCCCTCCTCCCACCTCAAGCACCACCCCCATCTCCTACCTACTAACCTCATCCCGCCCCCTTGACCTGTCCGTCCTCCCTGGACTGACCTTTCTCCTCCCTACCTCCCCACCTACACTCACCTTTACTGGCTCCATCCCCGCCTCTTTGACCTGTCTGTTTCCTCTCCACCTATCTTCTCCTCTATCCATCTTCTATCCGCCTCCCTCTCTCCCTACTTATTTCAGAAACCCCTTCCCCTCCCCCATTTCTGAAGAAGGGTCTAGGCCCGAAACGTCAGCCTTCCTGCTCCTATGATGCTGCTTGGCCTGCTGCGTTCAACCAGCTCTACACCTTGTTGCCCCTAAAGGGAGATAGTTTACAGCCGTAAATAGAGTTTCTCACTCTGAAGTGTTTAATTTCAAACATTCCAGGCCAGAAATGTTTGGTTAAAACCCTGAATTTGAGAAAGTCTAAACTCATTTGTACGAAAATTCACAGAAGACGATATCAGATTTTCACAACTGAAAATCAAAGCCACAACTAAATTAACTCCTACAGATTTAGTGGGAAGGGGAATTCCCTCTGGTGAGAGCAATGTAAAGGTATGATTTTTGGGGTTAGGTTGGGATGGAGGCTAACAGGATTGTATTTTACCATCTGATTTGTAATGATTAAACTTGGGTCCTGTGTCAATAGTTTGTTTCATTCTGATTTCCCTTTTATTCTTTATGAGCAATAAAGTTACGTTTAATTGTTAAGACCCGAATCTGCTTCATTGTATGTTTGTGTCTGGGTGAAAGATCTTGTTAAATCTACGTAAAAATATGACCTATCACGCCAGATTTAGTGTGACCTCAGACTTGCTGTGCAAGAACATCAGCCAGGATCATAATTCATTCAGGGGACGAGTCAGTGACTGACAGTTTTCATTCATATGGTTACAAATCCCAGGTTTACACTGTAGTAAGGCAACATAAAATTAACAGATTTAACAAGAATAAACAGGCAACAAATACATTAAAGCGCTGTGTGAGATGTAGTTTGGTTGTGAATGAGTGGCTTAGAGTCATAAGACATAACAGCAGGAAAGAGGGCCTTTGGCCCATTGTGTCCACACCAGTTAACTGTGATTCCTCTCCACAGGTGCTGCCAGACCCGCTGAGCTTTTCCAGCAATTTCTGTTTTTGTTTCTGATTTCCAGCATCCACCGTTCTTTCGTTCTTTTAAATACATATTCAGATCCCATTTTCCATCACTTTCCCCTTAGCCTTGTATGCTGTGGCATTCAAGTGTACATTCATTTAGTTCTTACATTGTCTTGAGGGTTCCTGCCTCTATCACCCTTTCAGCAGTGAGTTCCAGGCACCCACAATCCACTGGGTGAATTTTTTTTTTCCCCTCTCATGCCCTCTAAACCTTCCACAACTTACATTACAACTATGTCCCCTGGTTGTTGACCCCTCTAATAAAAGAAAATGATTCTCCTTATCTATGCCCCTCAGAACATTGCATACCTTCATCAGAACCCTTGCATCAGCGTTCTCTGCTCTGAGAGAAACAGCCGCAGCCTCTTCATAGCTGAACTGCTCCAGGACAGGCCAAGCAACATGCTGGTGAATTTCCTTTGCACCTTCCGCTGTGTAATCAAATCCTTCTTACAGTGTGGCGATCAGAACTGCACACAACTTTCCAGTTGTGGCCTCACTAATGTTTTACATTAATTCCACATGCTTCTGGTCAATTTGGAGCATTGTCAGAACAGCCCCATAGTCACTTCTACTGAAGGATCATTTAATCCATCATACCATGTGAAAACATTGAGTGACCTTCAACAACTTTTCCACTTAGCCCAAAGTCTAAACTTTTCATCTTCTAGGAAAAGATTCTAGTCCAGGGGATGAAGTGAGCTTTTGGTGAGTATCTGGTAAATAGTTACGGCCTATCCTATTCCTAAGGTTTAAAATAGTCTGGAAGTATTGATAGGGCAATTAAAACATCAAAAAGGGAAATAAATAATTGATTTACTTTACTCAATTGTTAATTGACTAAGTAAACTGATCAAGTATGACACAATAGACGATGTGTCATGGTTGGTGTACTTGAGATCTCTTGGATACTAGTGTGATCAAGAGTGAATCTGTTTGCAGTTTGAGAAGCAACATTTAGAACATAGAACAGTATAGCACAGGAACAAGCCCTTTGACCCAAGACGTTGTGCCAAACATGATGCCTGTGAAACACCATAAGTTACAAGTCACCAATCTGGAAAAGAATCCCTTATCCCCATTTGCTGTTTTCTGCCCATTAGCCAATTCTCTATCCATGCCAATATACTCCTCCAACTCTATGGGCTCTTATCATAGAATCCCCATACTGTGGAAGCAGGTCATTCAGCCTGTTGAGTCCACACTGACCCTCCAAAGAACATCTCACCTAGACCCTGCCCCAATTACCTACCATATCATTGTGACCCCAGGGAAGGTGATAGCATAGTGGTATTATCACTGGAATGTTAATCCAGTGACCCAGATAATGTTCTGGGAACCTTGGTTCAAATCCTGCCATGGCAGATGGTTGAATTTGAATGCAATTTTTTTTTTTAAATCTGGAATTAAGAGTCTAATGATGACCATGAACCCATTGTCGATTGTCAGAAAAACCCATCTGGTTCACTATGTCCTTTAGGGAAAGAAACTGCCATCCTTACCTGGTCTGGATTACATGTGATTCCAGACCAACAGCAATGTAGTTGACTCTTAACTGCCCTGTGGGCAATTAGGGATGGGCAATAAATGCTGCCTGGCCATTGACGCCCTCATCCCATGAATGAATTTAAAAAATCCTGCATTCCCCACAGCCAATCCACCTCATGTGCACATCCCCAGACATTATGGGCAATTTAGCATAGCCAATCCACCTAATCTGCACATCTTTTGACTGTGGGAAGAAACCAGAGCATCAGGAGGAAACCCACGCAGATACGGGGAGAAATGTGCAAACTCCACACAGACAGTCGCCTGAGGCTGAAATCAAACCTGGGTCCCTGGTGCTGTGAGGCTGCAGTGCTAAGCACTGAGCCACCTTGCCACCCTAATCTTATTTTAGGATTTAAAAAATCTGGAATTCTTCAAGAACGTAACTAGTGGAACTAACAAGGACGAGCCAGTGGATATTGTTTCTTTGGACTTTCCGAAGGTTTTCAACAAAGTCTCACAAAACAGTAAAATTGAAATGCACAGCTTTCGGATTTATGTATTGAAAAGTAGTTCGTAGAAAGGAAACAAAGAGTAGGAATAAACAAGTATTTTTTCAAATGACAGTAATGACTAGTGGGGTATGTCAGGGATCAGTTCCAGCACCCCAGCTATTCACAGTATATATTAATGATTTGGATGAGGGAACTAAATGTAATATCCTCAAATCTGCAGATGACATAATGCTTGGTGGGAAGGTGAGTTGTGAGCAGGATGCAAAGATGCTTCAGTTTGATACGGACAGGTTGAGAGTGTGGACAAATGCATGGCAGGTTTTGTATAATGTAGACAAACTTGAAGTCATCCACTTTGGGAGCAAACAGGAAGGCAGATTATCTGAATGGTTAGAAATTGACAGGGGTTGGAGAGAGAAACGTGCAGTGATAGCTGAGTGTCCTCATACACCAGTCACTGAAGTTAAGCATGTAAGTGTTCAAGAAGACAAATGGTACGTTGGTTCTCATCGCAAGCAGACTCAAGGGGCAGCACAGTGGCTCAGTGGCTAGCACTGCTGCTTCACAGGGCCAGAGAAACTAGATGACAAAAGCATGCCTGCAAACTGAGGTGTTTATTCAGAATTCTGATTTATTTACAGTCAAGGTAATCAGGAAATGTCAGCATGGTTTTGTCAAAGGGAAACCATCTTAAACCAAATTACTGGAGTTCTTTGAATGATTTATAGGGAGAGGCTGAATAGGGTGGGGCTATTTTCGCTGGAGCATCAGAGGCTGGGGGGCTGCCTTACAGAGATTTATAAAATCATGAGGGGCATGGATGGAGTGAATTTTTCCTTGGGTGGGGGGGGCTGGGGGGTCCAAAACTAGAGGGCATACGTTTAAGGTAAGAGGAAAAAGATTTAAAATGAATCCAAGGAGTAATTTTTTCACGCAGAGGGTGGTGAACGTATGGAATGAGCTCTCAGAGGAAGTGGTGGGTATAAATATAACATTTAAAAGGCATCTGGATGGGTATATGAATAGGAAGGGCTTAAGAGGAACATGGGTCAAAAGCTGGGAAATAGGACTAGGTCAGAGAAGGATGTCTGGTCAGCCAGATTAGTTGGACCAAAGGGTCAGTTTCCCTGATGTATGACTCTATGAGTAACATGCGCTGTGGTTAAAGGGAGCTTGTAGACTTAGAGAACTTAGATTTTCAGAAGGTTATTACGGAAAATAAAAGGTTATAGAGTCAAGGGTAACATATTGGCATGAATAAAAGTTTGGCTG
Source organism: Rhincodon typus (assembly GCF_021869965.1). Classification (NCBI taxonomy): domain Eukaryota; kingdom Metazoa; phylum Chordata; class Chondrichthyes; order Orectolobiformes; family Rhincodontidae; genus Rhincodon; species Rhincodon typus. The sequence continues at coordinate 688,065 of NC_063345.1, read as the reverse complement.
CCAGCAGACAGGAGAGTTTGTAAGATGCAGATGGTACAAAGATAGTGGGCAAAGTGGCAGATGGAATATAAAATGGGAAAATGTGGGGTCATACATTTGGTGGGAAGAATAGAGACAATGGGCTTGTTTCTAAATGGGGAGAAAATTCAGAAATCTGAAGTACAATGGGACTTGGGAGTTCTAGTCCAGGATTCTCTCAAGTTAAACTTACAGGTTGAGTCGGTAGTTAGGAAGGCAAATAAAATGTTGGCATTTATTTCAAGACGACTAGAATAATAAAAGGGGAATGTCCTTCTGAGGCTGTATAAAGCTCTGGTCAGACTACATTTAGAGTATCTTGAGCAATTTTGAGACCCATACCTCAGGAAGGAGGTACTGGCCCTGCAGCGGGTCCAAAGGAGGTTCACGAGAATGATCTCAGGAATGAAAGGCTTAACACAAGGAACATTTGAGGACTTTGGGTCTATACTCGATGGAATTTAGAAGGATGAGGGGTGTTCTAATTTAAACTTACAGAATACTGAATGGCCTGGACAGAGTGGGCATTGGGAAGATGTTTCCAGTGGCAGGAGAGATTAGGACCCAAGGGCACAGCCTAAGAGGAAAGGGATGACCCTTTAGAGTGGAGGGAAGGAGAAACTTCTTCAGCCAGATAGTGGTGAATCTATGGAATTCATTGCCACAGAAGGCTGCAGAGGCCAGGTCACTGAGTATGTTTAAGACTGAGATAGATAGGTTCTTGATCATCAAGGAGATCAACGGGTTACGGGGAGAAAGTAGGAGAATGGGGTTGAGAAACTTAGCAGCCATGTTTGAATGGTGGAGCAGACTCGACGGGCTGAATGGCCTGATTTCTGTTCCTATGTCTTATGGTCCTATGTATAAATGGGTCTTTGCTTGATTGGCAGAATGTGATGAGTGGGATCCTGCAGGGGCCTGTGCTGTGCCATCAATATTCACATTTAGATCAATGTCTTAGATGACAGACCTGCTGAGCTTTTCCAGCAACTTTTTTTGTGCTCCCATACTCCCTTGGGTTTCGAAGATTGCTGAGTGATCTAATTAAAACACAATTTTTTAAATGACACAGTCGATGCTGAGAAAATGCTTGCCGTGACTCGGGAATCAAGATCAGCAAGTCCCAGACCCACCCAGACTGCAGCGGGTCAAGGCAGCAGTTCACTGATACTTTAAGAGTATTTACGGGTGGGAACAAATGCTGGCCTGGACAGCAACACCCACATCCCAGGAGCAAATATTTACAAAGTGTCAACATGGGAATTGCACCTATTCTTCCATACATCTAACAGTTCCTTTCACTTGCATTGCTGATTTTCCTCAGTCTCCTTCCTTACACTGTCCCCAAAGACATTGACACTTATTGTGACACAGTTTTAAAGATGGTAGCTGCTGTGAAACATCACCATCCAGAGCACTGTACTATTTCTTAATATTCTTTTTGGACAACATTGCCACCAGATTAAAGCAGAATGCTGCCTGATTGGTATTCTTGATTCATCTTGTCACTGGATTATCTTCATGAGCAGACACACTGCAACAGGCTAGCTTGCTTCAAATAACTACTTCAAACTACGGCCATACTAGTCTGGAAAAAAAAACTGCCGATCTTGTCTGATCTCAGAAACTAAGCAGACTCAGGCCTCGTTAGCACTTGAATGGGAAACCACCTGGGAATACCAGGTGTAGTTTAAAAAAAAATTGCCCACAGCCTTGCTAGTCTGAAAACGCCTGATCTCAGAAGCGAAACAGACTCAGGCCTGGATAGAACATAGAACTTAGAACATTACAGCGCAGTACAGGCCCTTCGGCCCTCGACGTTGCGCCGACCTGTGAAACCAATCTGAAGCCCATCTAACCTAAACTATTCCATTATCATCCATATGTTTATCCAATGACCATTTAAATGCCCTTAAAGTGGGCGAGTCTACTATTTTTGCAGGCAGGGCATTCCATGCCCTTACTACTCTCTGAGTAAAGAACCTACCTCTGACATCTGTCCTATATCTATCACCCCTCAATTTAAAGCTACGTCCCCTCGGGCGAGCCATCACCATCCGAGGAAAAAGGCTCTCGCTGTCCACCCTATCTAATCCTCTGATCATCTTGTATGTCTCTATTAAGTCACCTCTTAACCTTCTTCTCTCTAACGAAACAGCCTCAAGTCCCTCAGCCTTTCCTCATAAGACCTCCCCTCCGTACCAGGCAACATCCTGGTAAATCTCCTCTGCACCCTTTCCAATAGTTCCACATCCTTCCTATAATGCAGCGACCGGAATTGTACGCAATACTCCAAGTGCGGCCACACCAGAGTTTTGTACAGCTGCAACATGACCTCATGGCTCCGAAACTCAATCCCTCTACCAATAAAACCTAACACACTGTACGCCTTCTTAACAACCCTATCAACCTGGGTGGCAACTTTCAGGGATCTATGCACATGGACACCGAGATCTCTCTGCTTATCCACACTACCAAGAATCTTACCATTAGCACAGTACTCTGTATTCCTGTCACTCCTTCCAAAGTGAATCACCTCACACTTTTCCGCATTAAACTCCATTTGCCACCTCTCAGCCCAGCTTATCGATGTCCCTTTGCAACCTGCAACATCCTTCCGCACTATTCACAACTCCACCGACTTTAGTGTCATCCGCAAATTTACTAACCCATCCTTCTACACCCTCATCCAGGTCATTTATAAACATGACAAACAGCAGTGGCCCCAAAACAGATCCTTGCGGTACACCACTAGTAACTGAACTCCAGGATGAACATTTCCCATCAACCACCACCCTCTGTCTTCTTACAGCTAGCCAATTTCTGTTCCAAACCGCTAAATCATCCTCAATCCCATGCCTCCGTATTTTCTGCAATGGCCTACCATGGGGAACCTTATCAAACACTTTACTGAAATCCATATACACCACATCAACCGCTTTATCCTCATCCACCTGTTTGGTCACCTTCTCAAAGAACTCAATAAAGTTTGTGAGGCACGACCTCCCCTTCACAAAACCGTGTTGACTATCCCTAATCAAATTATTCCTTTCTAGATGATTATAAATCCTATCTCTTATAATCCTTTCTAACACTTTACCCACAACCGAAGTAAGGCTCACTGGTCTATAATTACCAGGTTTGTCTCTACTCCCCTTCTTGAACAAGGGGACAACATTTGCTATCCTCCAGTCTTCTGGCACTATTCCTGCAGACAATGATGACAAAGATCAAAGCCAAACACCCTGCAATCTCCTCCCTAGTTTCACAGAGAATCCTAGGATAAATCCCATCCGGCCCAGGGACTTATCCATTTTCACACTTTCCAGAATTGCTAACACCTCTTCCTTATGAACCTCAATCCCGTCTAGTCTAATAGCCTGTATCTCAGTATTCTCCTCGACTACATTGTCTTTTTCCTGTGTGAATACTGACGAAAAATATGCATTTAGCGCCTCTCCTATCTCTTCGGACGCCACACACAACTTCCCACTACTGTCCTTGACTGGTCCTAATCTTACTCTAGTCATTCTTTTATTCACGACATACCTATAGAAAGCTTTAGGGTTTTCCTTGATCCTACCTGCTAAAGACTTCTCATGTCCCCTCCTGGCTCTTCTTAGCTCTCTCTTTAGGTCTTTCCTGGCTAACTTGTAACTCTCAAGTGCCCTATCTGAGCCTTCATGCCTCATCTTTACATAAGCCTCCTTTTTCTTCTTGACAAGAGATTCAACTTCTTTAGTAAACCATGGATCCCTCGCTCGACCACTTCCTCCCTGCCTGACAGGTACATACTTATCAAGGACACGCAGTAGCTGTTCCTTGAACAAGTTCCACATTTCAATTGTGCCCAGCCCCTGCAGTTTCCTTCTCCATCCTAAATCTTGCCTCATCGCCTCATAATTGCCTTTCCCCCAGCTATAACTCTTGCCCTGCGGTATATACCTATCCCTTTCCATCGCTAAAGTAAATGTAACCGAATTGTGGTCACTATCACCAAAGTGCTCACCTACCTCCAAATCTAACACCTGGCCTGGTTCATTACCCAGTACCAAATCCAATGTGGCCTCGCTTCTTGTTGGCCTATCTACATACTGTGTCAGGAAACCCTCCTGCACACATTGGACAAAAACGGACCCATCTAAAGTACTCGAACTATAGCGTTTCCAGTCAATATTTGGAAAATTAAAGTCCCCCATAACAACTACCTTGTCACTTTCGCTCCTGTCCAGAATCATCTTTGCAATCCTTTCCTCTACATCTCCGGAACGTTTCGGAGGCCTATAGAAAACTCCCAACAGAGTGACCTCTCCTTTCCTGGTTCTAACCTCAGCCCATACTACCTCAGTAGACGAGTCCTCATCAAACGTCCTTTCTGCCACCGTAGTACTGTCCTTGACTAACAATGCCACAACTCCCCCTCTTATACCACCTTCCCTGATCTTACTGTAACATCTAAACCCCGGAACCTGCAACAACCATTCCTGTCCCTGCTCTATACCTGTCTCCGAAATGGCCACAACATCGAAGTCCCAGGTACCAACCCATGTTGCAAGTTCACCCACTTTATTCCGGATGATCCTGGCATTGAAGTAGACATACTTCAAATCACCTTCCTGCCTGCCGGTACACGCCTGCAACCTTGAAACCTTATCATGACCTCACTACTCTCAACCTCCTGTACACTGGAGCTACAATTCAGGTTCCCATCCCCCTGCTGAATTAGTCTAAACCCTCCCGAAGAGCATTAGCAAATTTCCCCCCCAGGATATTGGTACCCCTCTGGTTCAGGTGTAGACCATCCCGTTTGTAGAGGTCCCACCTACCCCAGAATGAGCCCCAGTTATCCAGGTATCTGAATCCCTCCCTCCTGCACCATCCCTGCAGCCAGGTGTTCAACTGCTCTCTCTCCCTATTCCTCGCCTCGCTAGCACGTGGCACGGGTAACAAACCAGAGATAACAACTCTTTGTTCTAGCTCTAAGCTTCCACCCTAGCTCCTTGAATTTCTGCCTTACATCCCCATCCCTTTTCCTACCAATGTCGTTGGTGCCTATGTGGACCACGACTTGGGGCTGCTCCCCCTCCCCCTTAAGGAGACCGAAAACACGATCCGAGACATCACGGACACCAACCGCGAGTCTCTCTCATTCCCACAGAATCTCCTATCTGTCCCCCTAACTATGGAGTCCCCAATGACTAATGCTCTCCTCCTCTCCCCCCTTCCCTTCTGAGCAACAGGGACAGATTCTGTGCCAGACACCTGTACTCCATGGCTTACGCCTGGTAAGTCGTCCCCCCCAACAGTATCCAAAATGGTATACTTGTTATTGAGGGGAACGGCCACAGGGGCTCCCTGCACTGTCTACCTGTTTCCTTTCCGTCCCCTGACTGTAGCCCATCTACCTTTTTCCTGTACCTGAGCTGTGACTACCTCCCTGTAACTCCTCTCAATTACCCCCTCAGCCTCCTGAATGTTCCGAAGTTCATCCAGCTCCAGGTCCAGTTCCCTAACGCGGTTTCCGAGGAGCTGGAGTTGGGTGCACTTCCCGCAGATGAAGTCAGTGGGGACACTAGTGGTGACCCTTACCTCCCACATTCTACAGGAGGAGCATGCAACTGCCCTAACATCCATTCCCACTGTTCTGAATTCTGAAAAAAAACTAGTAACCTTACCAAATCTGCGCTCAGAACTTTTTTTTTGGTTAGAGGAGGAGGATGGGTGGGAGACGCTACCTAAGTAGTGTTTCGGGTAAAGCAACCACCCAAATATATTACCTCATTTACTCAGCCGTCCCGTGTCCGCTCCTGCTCAGCGCGCGCTCCGCCTATTCACGAGGTAAGTTTTTAAAGGATTAACTTACCTTCCCGGCAGCCCCCTGGTCCTCGCTCTCACTGCTCCTGCTACTGCTGCAAAAATGGAGGCTGCTGATCCCACGAAGTAAGCTTTTAAATGATTAACTTACCTTCACGGCAGCCCCCGGTCCTCGCTCTCACTGCTCCCGCCACTGCTGCAAAAATGGAGCAATTCAGATGGGAGACCACCTGGGAATACCATGTGCAGTAGGCTTTTTTCACCAGCAGTAGCTACTCACTTCACCTGTCTGCACTTGCGTTTTACCATGCAATCGAGCGGCAGGCTATTTTTGGGGCAGCACAGTGGCTCAGTGGTTAGCACTGCTGCCTCACACCGCCAGGAACCCGGGCTTGATTCCACCCACAGGTAATTGTCTGTGTGGAGTTTGCATGTTCTCACCGTGTCTGCATGGGTTTCCTCCGGGTGCTCCAGTTTCCTCCAACAGTCCAAAGACGTGCAGGCTAGATGGATTGGCCATGCTAAATTGCCTGTAGAGTTCAGGCATGTGTAGATTAGGTGGGTTATGGGGGATGGGTTTGGGTGGGATACTCCGGGGGTCAGCGTGGATTTGTTGGGCCAAAGTGCCTGCCGCCACACTGTAGGAATTCTATGATTTATGATCATGGAAACTGTCCGGCCCTAATAATCTCTTATTTTGATCATTTCCTACAGGTACTGGATGATTTCCATTCTGGGTAGGACTTGCATTGAAAGAACAGCTGGGAATGCAATAGGAGAAATCTAAAGAAGACCATGGGAAAGTCAAGTACTTGATATGGTTATTTGTCATTGGCCAATACCAATAGTCGCATTGAAGTTAAGTTGGATCAACATCAAAGACTCACCAGGCCAACAATTTACTCTTTAAAGAGAAGTAATGGCTTATGAGCGTTGAGGTCAATAGACTGCTGCCAAAGAGCCAGATGCAAGGTGCTCAGTGTCTGAGTTCACTTCCACAGCCACTTGTATCATCACTGACTGAAACCTACAGCAGCATTAACAGAAATGAGGAAACCACCTGAATGTTGATTAGTGTTTTCATTACTTGACCAGTACAGACGGTTCTGGAGGCTAAGTTGCATGGATATCTGTCCTGAGACACGATTCCCTTTAGGACAGCTCTCAACTGATGTAGCCGCAGAGTAGCTCCTGCTTGTCCTTGACTCCATCAATTCCCTGAGGATAGTAGTGAGTATGACTGCAGAAGGACAAATTGAGCTGTGACAGTGCTTTCTAACAATTTTCAGTCTCACTACACCACTAGTAGCATGTTTACAGCAAATTCAATAGCCACTAAACCAGGAACACAATGGATACAGAAGAGTACCTTAAAAATGAAAAAGTCCTTATTTTCTGAATCAATATTTTGATCAGAAACATTTGTTAACCTGGTTGTCAGAAACTAATCCAAATCAACCCCATGTCAATTTTGTGGTTCCAATGTTAAACAGTCTGTCCTGAGGTGGATGTAAAAGATCCCACAGCACCAAGCTGACAATGAGAAGGGTAACCTAACCAATATTTATTCCTCAAACAACATTACTGAAATGGACAGCCTGGGCTTTATTTATTGGTTCTTGTGGGAGCTTGCTGTGCATAAATTGCAACAATGATGATGCCTCAAACCTACTTAACGGGCTGTGAAATAACGTGAGATATTGTGAAACATGCAGCAGAAACACAAATTCTCTTTTATTGTAACAACAACACAGACATGGGGGAGACTACCGAAAAGACAATTCTACGTCCACATTCTATATTTCAAGATGTGATGTAATACTAGGAGACGATAGACTGCCCAATAACAACCAGTGAACAAATACAATTATCCTATGGTTTAAGCTGCAACAAAGCTGTTATACATTCATTTGAATTCATTAAAAAACTGGAATTAAGAATCTACTGATGACCATGAAACCATGGTCAATTGTCAGAAAACACCCCACCTGGCTCACTGATGTCCTTTAGGGAAGGAAATCTGCCATCCTCACCCGGTCTGGCATACTTGTGACTCCAGGCGCAACATAGTTGACTCTCAACTGCCCTCTGAAATGACCTAGCAAGCCATTCAGTTCAAGGGTGGCAATGGTTGGGCAATAAATGCCAGCCCCCTAGTGATGTCCATATCCCATGAGTGAATTTAAAGTAAGATACATTGAATGGATCGCTTCACGGAAGACACGACGAGTGAGTTGACAGATACGTTGGGGCTGTAGGATTGAAATCATCTGATAAAATGTAATTAGTTAATAGAACAATGCCCTAATTTAGTTGCCACTTTTGCTACGTTACAGTGTTTGGACAATTTCATGGGAGGATTCCCAAGAACAGTGTTCAACACAGTTCCTTGTTTCCAGACTGCAGCAGCTCCGTTATGAACTCTAAGCAACATTAGCAAGTGTTGTTTAGTCCATATTAAAAGCAATGGAATGAAGGAGTTTTACTAGGATGTCACCTAGGCTGAAGGGTTTTAGTTATGAAGAGAGGTTGGACAGGCTGGGTTGTTTTCCTTAGAGAACAGGAGACTGAATGGTGATATGATTGAGACGTATGAAGGTATGAGGGGCACAGACAGGGTAGACAGGAAGAAACGTTTCCCCTTTGTGGAGGGATCAATGACAAGGGAGCATAGGTTTAAGGTAAGCCGCAGAAGCTTTAGAGGAAACATGAGGGAAAAGCCTTGCACCTAGAGATTGGTGGGAATCTAGATGCTGTAAGGATGGTAGAGGCAGAAACCCTCCTGACATTTAAGAAGTACTGTATTTCGATGTGCACTCACAATGTCAAAGCATACAAGGCTATGGACCAAGTGCTGGAAAATGGGATTAGAATAGCTAGGTGGCTGCTTTTGACCAGTGCACATGGGCCGAAAGGTTTTTTCCTGTGCCATCCACCTCTCTGACTTTGAAATCTCATGAAATGCCACCCAACAGTTATAGGGAAAAAGGCAGAAAAGTGGATTTGAAGATGGATAGATCAGCCAATGATCTCACTGAATGACACAGCAGACTTGATAGCTAAATGGCCTACTTCTGCTCCTTCAGTTTCAAGTTCTTGTTTCACAAAACATCGGTTAAATGGTAATAGAAATGTACACTAATACAGATGTTCAAAGTCTTTAAAATGAAGAATCATTGAAGAGAGATTGTAGGAATTCCAGAAAAGCTTTAGAAGTACTTTGGTTGCTTTATAACGAGGTGCAAAGGAGACCACCAGCAGGCCTTTGCCTTTAACCATGCAAGAGATTGTAAAATCTAGCTCTTTGAAAGAAGGGGAGTGATTGGGAGGGAGGGGAGTGATAGGAAATGAAGAAAGAGAGGGGGCAGGAAAGCGAGAGATAGCATTTAAGCAACACTGTCAGCAAGACAATATCTCCTTCCACCTACAAACAACTGACAATTTATGCAAATCCTATCAAAAAATATCTCTAAGAAGCATTCATTGCCAGAGGCAACAGGTGGGCTCTGATGTGCAACTACTGTCATTTGTCCAGACAGCTTTGCTCATAACTCTGAAAATACCAACCAGTCAACTAAAGTTTGAGAAGATTTGTAACTCGGGTTGTGGATGAGGTTGTAGACTTGCTTGCCGAGCCAGTGGGTTTGGTTGCAAACGTTTCGTCACCCTGCTAGCTAACATCATCAGTGTGCCTCCAGTGAAGCGTCGGTGTTCTGTCCCACTTGTTATGTATATGCTTCAGTTTGTTGGGGTGTTTGGTATTGCTTTGGTTTTGTTTCTCAGTGGTTTGTACAGGGTCTAATTCAATGCGTTTGTTGATGGAGTTCTGGTTAGAATACCAGGCCTCCAGGAAGTCCCTGGTGTATCTCTGTTTGGCTTGTGTGATTACGGATGCGTTATCCCAGTCGAATTAGTGTCCCTTGTTGTCTGTGTCTAGTGAGATCAGTGAGAATTGGTCGTGTCTCTTGGTGGCTAGTTGGTGTTTGTGTATCCATATTGTCAGTTTTCTTCCGGTTTGGCCTATGTAGTGTTTCTCGCAGTCCTTGCGTGGTATTTTGTATATTACACCAGTTTTGCTGGTTTTGGGTAAGGGATCTTTTATGTTCGTCAGTAGGGTGGTTGTTGGTTTGAGAATCAGAACCGGAAGTGGTACCAAACACTCCAAAAGGCCAAGGCATATAAATAACAAGTAGAACAGAACACCAACAGTCACTGGAGGCACACTGACGATGTTATCTAGCAGGGTGAAGATACATTTGTAACCAAACCCACCAGCTCTGCGAGCATGTCTACAATCTCAGAGTATTTCAAACCCCACAGGAGATCAGAGCCATATCACACAGGTTAATATCCAGAAATGGATTCATTAGTTGTTACTTTAAGGAAGTCAATGAATTCAACATGATATAGGAACATGATAAAACATTATGGTTATGTGCTCCCTGGAGCTCTTGATGTAAACATCCTTACTTTTACTAGAAGAAAGATGTACAACTTACAGTGAGTGTGTCAGACATGTACAAAAGAACATTTTATCTCAATGTCAGATTTGATTGCTAGATTTTTAAATTTTTCAAGGATGAGAGTATAATGTTTTAGTTTGGAGTCAGACTGGTTTTATTTCTAAAGTAGGAATTTATAAAGTGCCACATTGACTGACTGTCTATAAATTGTGTGCTTTTTGAACAAAATAAAATGCACCTGCTAATATAAATTCACCCCATAGATTCATGTGTGAGCGCGTGAGCATGTGCATGTGAGAACTTTTGATTTTTTACTTATAAATTCTGTGTCTGATACTACTCTCTTACTAACACCTGAAGGAGGAATGAGATTGTTTTTTCAAATAAACCTGTTGGACCATAACCTAGTATCGTGTGATTCCTGAACTTGTCCATTCCAGGCCAACACTGGCATCTCCACATCATTGATAGATCAACACATCCAAGTATCCCACTGTATTTTAGTTTGCTCTGCCCTGCACAACATTGCAATCCGAACCTGGTTACGGTAGTGCAGCTATCATGTTAGTGACCTCTAATCCAGACCCTGAACTGATCAAGGCAGATTGAGAATTTGAATTGTTTTAATATACTGACTCCAGCTTTTTATATCCAGTTTAAGTGATCTGAAGCTGCAAGATTTTAATAAAAACACATGTGTAGTTAATATCCTTCCCTGGTCTGGGCATATATCAGAATCCAATAAGGAACAAACATGGTCATCATTTCACTTCCCTCAACAGAAAAATAAGTAATGGCTAATAAGTTTGTGTTTACTAGTGATACCCAGAACCCCCTGGACACAATAAAGGTCTGGATTTGGAAATTCCTGGAGGTAAGGATCCAACTGCTTTGGAGGCAGAATAGCATGGAGAAGAGCATTAGGACAGTCATTTTGGAAACCCCCCAGTGACAGCTGGTCGTGGTATCAAAATTCAATTTAAGAAGTGTGGTTAGCTGTCAATAATCAGACAACTGGAATTTCTGAGAAAACTGGGAAGAATGAAGATAGTGGCAGCATTTAGTGCAAGTGCAACGGGTGGGTGTGCATTTATGTGCGCACACGCATGTATGCCTCGTCCACTGGTGGGAAGATGAAGTAGGGATAAGCCAAGACCTGACTGCAGTTGGCTAGAAGGGCCACTAGGCAACACCTGCTTCTATTCTTTTCTATCTCTGGTCCCTCATCCACCTATTTATCTATTCCACTCCATCTATTCATCAATATGATCACATATCAAGAACTGTCACTTGAGCCAGGCACTTGAGGTATCTAACAAGCAATTTCGAAGAGAAAGGAAAAGAACAGAAAATCATTAGGAGGGGAAAAGAAACAAGAAGTTGAAGAAATCTATGCTGAAGTGCTTCATTTACTGCATAGAATTATTGACAATGCACTGCTAACTTAAAAAAAAAATGCTCTGGATCTGCGTAAAATTTAGAATTGCTCCTATATTCACATCACAAAATTGTGCAAAGGACTGTATCTTACCTCCTCTTGCACGCCACTGTTATTTGTCATTTTGCTTCCATCAGAGATGGTGATTATAACAGATGGTTCAAGAAAAAAAGGATTCCTTCCCTGTAGAAAAACAAACCATAAAATAAGCTGATTTCAGAGGTGTCTATACGTGGCAAATTTTATAGCAGGTTAACTCATAATTCCACACTGGTCCTCAGAAAATTCAGTTGCCAAAAAAGCACAGACACTAATGAGAGAAAGGCATTGGCAAACAACACAGAATTCCTGGAAACATTTTGACATTTCATAACTTTGTTTCAGTGAAGTTTTTACCCATTGTTGCTGTACACACTGGACAAAAGTACTTTTCTAACAGAGTTAACTTTTGTTCCTTTCAGTGCTTCCATGGCCTGAATGTTGAAAAGATTTTTACAATCTTTTAACAGACTTTTGAATTGACCTCTTTAATGTTAATGTTGATCTCTCTGTCTCTACACCTTCTGGACAGCTGTAACACTATATCCTGCACTCTGTTCTGTTATCCTGATGTACTCATATCGTACAATCTGCCTGTACAGCATGTAAGACAACAGTTTTCACTGTGGTCAGTACACGTCATGGCAAAAAATCAAATCAAATCAAATCAAATCAGTCCAAAGTGTAGTCAGTCTCAACATTCCAGGAAGCAGTCCGACAAATCTTTGTTGAACTCCCATCATTACCAGAATATCCTCCTTCAGAAGAGGAGGCTAAAACTACACACAGTACTCCTGATGTGGTCTCACCAAGACACTGGACAATTGCAACAAGATATCCCTGCTCCTGTACTCAAATCCCCTCACTATGAAGGCTAACATACCATTTGCCTTCTTGACCACCCGCTGCACCCACATGCTCACCTTCAACAACTAGTTCTTTGTTAGAAAAGGGATCAAGGGTTTTGGGAGGGGCGGGCAAAGGCAGGAGAATGGGTTTGAGAAACATATCAGCCATGATTGAATAGCAGATCAGACTTGACAGACCAAATGGCCTAATTCTACTCTAATATCTTATATTGTACAAGGACACCCAGCATCGGCAGTTCCTACTATCTCTTTTATGAGTTCCTGCAGTGCATCTTGTAAATGGTATATGTTGCTGCCACTACGCATAGGTGGTGAATGTGGTGCCAATCATGTGGTTTCATCCTAGATAACATCAAGCTTCAAATGTCGTTGGAGCTGCTCTCATCCAGTTAAGTGGGAAGCATTCCATCACAATCCTCACGTGTGTCTTGTAGATGGTGGACAGGCTTTGGGGAGTCAGTTGGGGAGTTACTTGCTGTAGGATTCTTGAAACCACAGTATTTAAATGATGAGTTGATACAGTGTGGAGCTGGAGGAACACAGCAGGTCAGGCAGCATCAGTGGAGCAGGGAAGTCAACATTTTCGGTCAGGAGCTCAGAAATGAATGGGGAGGGGGGGGTTTGGGGTAGGGGAAGGTAGGTGGGATGGTGATAGGTGGGTGTAGATATGGGTTGTGGAGATTCACCTGTACGCCATCTAACCTGGTTTACTACATCCATCATGGTCTCCTCTACATCAGCGAGGCCAAACACAGACTTGATGAGCGATTTGCGGAGCATCTGCGCTCTGCGCGCTCTAATCAACATCACCTTCCAGTTGCCAGACATTTCAACTCCCCTCCACTCACTTGGTGACATGTCCATCCTGGGCCTCACAACGAGGCCACACAAAAATTGGAGGAACACCACCTTATATTCCACCTCGGGAGCTTACAGCCCAATGGCCTCAACATAGAATTCACTAGCTTTAAAATCTCCCCACTCCTGGCCTCATCCTATGTCCAGCCTTCCCTCTCATTCCTGCCTCCTTGATCTGACACAACCTGTCCATCATCTTTCTCACCTATCCACTCCACTCTTCCAAGTGACCTATTTCCACAACCGCCTACCTGCATCCACTTATCACCATCCCATCTACCTTCCCCCAGCCCCACACCCACTCCATCTACTTATTTCTGAGCTCCCTTCCTCCTCCCCAGTCATGATGAAGGGTCCCGACCCAAAAGTCAGCTTTTCTGCTCCACTGATGCTGCCTGACCTGCTGTGTTACTCCAGCTTCATACTGTATTATCTCTGACTTCCAGCATCTGCAGTTCTTGCTTGCTCCTATTTAAATGACGAGTCCAGTTCACAGAAACATAGAAGGTAGGAGCAGGAGGAGGCCATTCGGCCCTTCAAGCCTGCTCTGTCATTCAACACGATCATGGCTGATCATCCAACTCAACAGCCTAATTCTGCTTTCTCCCCATAACTTTTGATAGCAATCACCCCAAGTGCTATATCTAGCCACCGCTTGAACACATTCAATGTTTTGGCATCAACTGCTTCCTGTGGTAATGAATTCCAAAGGCTCACCACTCTTTAGGTGAAGAAATGTCTCCTCATTGCCGTCCTAAATGGTGTACCCAAGTCCTCAGATTGTGACCCCTGGTTCTGGACACATCCAACATCAGGAACATCCTCCCTGCATCCACCCTGTTCAGTCCTGTTAGAATTTTATAAGTCTCTATGAGATTCGCCCCTTCATTCATCTGAACTCTAGCGAAAACAATCCAAACCTAGTCAGTCAATCTCTCCTCATACATCAGTCCCGCCATCCCCGGAATTTATCCTATTAAACCTTTGCTGCACTCCTTTGAGAGCAAGCACATCCTTCCGCAGAAAAGGAGACCAAAACAGCACACAATACTCTAGGTGTGGCCTCACCAAGGTCCTGTATAACTGCAACATGACATCCCTGTTCCTGTACTCGAAACCTCTCGCAATGATGGCCAACATACCATTTGCCTTCTTTACCACCTGCTGCACCTGCATGCTTACCTTCAGCGACTGATACACAAGGACAGCCAGGTCCTGCTGCACACTTCCCTCTCCCAATTTAAAGCCATTCAGGTAGCAATCTACCTTCTTGTTTTTGCTTCCAAAGTGAATAACCTCACATTTATCCAAATTATATTGTATCTGCCATTGGTTTGCCCACTCACCCAACCTGTTCAAATCATGCTGAAGGATCTCTGCATCCTCATCACAGTTCACCCTCCCACCCAACGTGGTATCTTCTGTAAACTTGGAGATGTTACACTTTACTCCCTCATCCAAATCATTAATATATATTGTGAATAGCTGGGGTCCCAGCACCGGTCCCTGTGGCACCCCACTATTGCTGCCTGCCAATTTTGAAAAGGACCCATTAATTTCTACTCTTTCCTCTCTGTCAACCAGTTTTCCTTCCATCTCAATATACTTGCCCCAATTCCATGTGCTTAAATCTTGCACAATAATCTCTCATGCAGGACTTTGTCAAATGCTTTCTGAAAGTACAAATATACCACATTGACTGGTTCTCACTTGTCAACTCTCTTAGTTACATCTTCATAGAATTCCAACAACTTTGTCACGCATGATTTCCCCTTCATAAATACATGCTGACTCTGTCTGATCCCACCACTGCTTTCTAAATGCTCCGCTATAACTTCCTTGATAATGGATTCGAGGATTTTCCCCACTACTGATGTTAGGCTTACTGGTCTTCAACTCCCCATTTTCTATCTACCTCCCTTTTTGAATATCGGAGTGACATTAGGTAACCTCCAATCTGCAGGACTGTTCCAGAGTCTACAGAATCCTGGAAGATGATCACTAATGCATCCACTATTTCTAGAGCTACTTCCTTAAATACTCTGCGATGTAGATTATCAGGCCCTGGGAATTTATCCACCTTCAATCCCACCAATTTTCAGTTTCTGATCAATAACATTGATAGTGAGGATAATGCCATTGAATGTCAAAGGCAATTGATTAGGTCTCTCTTCCAGGATTTTGCCTTGTATTTGTATAGCACAAAATGTTAGTTATCACTTACCAGCCCAAACCTGGATGTTGTCTGGTCTTGCTGAACATTCTGTACCAAGAATTCACAAATAGCATTGATCATTTCATAAGCAACAGCAAACATCTTCACTTCTAACCTTTTGCTGAAGGCAATCTTACACCAAAGTACACTTGGCAGAGTCATCAATGGCATCTTATGTCACTTTGTTGATTGAAAGCAGACTGATCAGGTGGTAATCGATTCTCCTGTTTTTTTATGGACATGTCATACCTGGGTAATTTTCCACTTTGCTGTGTAGATGTCAGTGTTGTAACTGTACGGGAACAAGTTGGCTATGGATGTGGCTCATTCCGGAATAGCAGTCTTTAGCAATATTGCTGGAATACTGTCAGGGCCTGTTGCTTATGCAGTATCCAAAGTCTTCAGCTATTTCTTGACATCATGTAGAAGTTGGCTATGTCTGCCCTGATGACATGAAACTTCATGGGAGCTGGAGTCCATTTTAAGGACTCCTAAGGCATTTCCCTTCCTGGCTGCACACCACTGTTTCTTTGAAAATTGTCTGGTGCAATTCATTGTGCCCTGAACAACATGCTTAGAATTTCAGTGCTGCTAACTATGGTTTTCACAGATCTCCACCAACATGGAATAATAAATTAAGTTTTGAATTGTCATTAGACCAGATACAAATTGGTAAATTTCAGGATACATAGAAATTCTCTAACAAATTTCACACAAATAATTACATGTGACTAGACAGAGTATTTTGTTTATTTCCATGTATGCTAAACCTGTTCTTGCTGGTGCTGGGTGAAGTTCCTTCTCAAATCACGGCAAAGTCCAAACCAACTGCATTATACGGAATTTCCCTTTCAACGTAACCTGAAAAATCCTCATTAGAAGTTGAAATTTCTTTCACACCCCAAACACTGGCTCACTACATCTTGATGTTTCTCTCCCTGCTGCTCTAGATTTAGTCCACATTTCAGTTTATTTTAGTATACTCTCCTCTTAGAATCCAAGGTTGTGGAGTATATTCCAAGCCTTATTCCATGGCTGCACACTGACTATTGTGTTGCTGGAGATTCCAACTTTCGAATGAGACATTAAAGTACAACCAATCAGGCAAACATAAATAACATCAGGGTCCACACGACAACAGAGAATTCTCTCGTACGAGGTCAACACCCTCCCCAGGTACAAAATAATTTTAAAAATCAGATTGACCATTGATCTCCTTTACTTTCTTTCGATATTTTGCTTTGTACAAGTTGTTGTCACAACTGATTACACAATAACAATGATGGCTAGATGAGATTACTTCAATAGCGCACACTTTCAAGCTGTCTATATTGAAAAGACACATCCAACAATTGTAAAGTAAAAAGTAACCTTTTAACGTCAGTCCAGGGATGAAGGATTGTAAGTTGGCTTCCCAGCTGAAAGTCTATACAACATTTCTGCACATTCTGCTTTTCACACGAGACTTGGACAGTGCACCAGCGTTATGCTAAGAAGTTCAATTTCACTCAAGTTGCTTTCTCAAGCTTCTGGGCATCAAAATATACCCAGCGTTGTGACCCACTGGAATTCATACACAACATGATTAACAGTATAGCAGACAGAGTAAATTTGTGGACCTACAGCAATGTCCTATTACTGGAAAAGAGCAGTCACAAAGCCAATGTACAGTAGCAGCATGACCTGCTTCTCCTGCAGAAATTTTTTTGATACTGTCCTTTGCCTAACTGCCAGGGTAATTTCAACGAGACTGCACTTTTTAGATAGAAATGTGGCAGCCTTTGCCAGTTTGCATAACAGATAGTGAACACTGATCTGACCAGGATAATTAATGCTCTGCTTGATAAGCAGGGACCTGTTCTCTGCATTCAACAGAACTACATTCAAGTCTTTAGCCTGTTTGAATTACCTGGAGCTCGGGAAGCGCACAGCTCGCTGTTGGTTTATCTATGGTAACACCTCAGCCAGACTCAAATTGCTAAACAATCAGCACTCAGAACTAAGCATCCACGAGGCACTCATGTACAAGAATGAATTAAAATGATCTGGTTGAAGAGCAGAACAGCATTATGAGGCTGAATGGACTTCATTTGTTCCGATATATGAGTTTTGTTTACTTCTTGTGTTTAAAAACAAATAGAATTTTCACATGTTTTAGTAAGTTCCGAAAATTTAAAAGATGTATCAAGGAAAAGAATGTCACTTCATCATCTACTTCAAACTGCAAGAGTCAGCAGTCTCAGCGAAGGCCCATTAGCTATGATGGTCATAATTCATTTTCACCATACCAAAAATTCTTTTCTTCAGAAACAACACCAAAGGTCAGGGAGGAATACGGACAAAATAGATGGTTTAATTAAAGGCACAAGGCAAACTGAAAGTGGGAGGTGATGGCATAGTGGTATTATCAGTCCAGCGACCCAGATAATGTTCTGGGGACCTGGGTTCGAATCCCACCACGGCAGATGATGGAATTTGACTTCAATAAACATCTGGAAATAACAATCTAATGATGACTGAGAATCCATATTCGATTGCCAGAAAAACCCATCTGGTTCACTAATGACCTTTAGGGAAGGAAACTGCCATCCTTACCTGATCTGGCCTGATCAGACCCGCAGCAATGTGGTGGTCTCTTAACTGCATTCTGAGCAATAAGGGATGGAAAATAAATGCTGTCTGGCCAGCGACGCCCTTATCCCATGAATGAATATAGAAAAAAAATCACCCAGACCACATTTATTACACCAGAGAGTTCTGAGGGAGATAGCTGAGGAGGCTGTAGAGGCATTGTTAGTGAACTTTCGGGACTCATTGGAGTTAGGGAGGATCCCAGAGGACTGGAAAATGGCTAATGTTACAACTTTTTAAGAAAGGAGGGAGGCAGAAAATAGGAAATAAGAGATCAGTAAACTTGACCTTGGTTGTGGGTAAGATTTTGGAGTCCATTGTTAAGGATCAGATTGCTGAGCATTCGGAAGTCCATGGGAAAATAGGGCAGAATCAACACAACTTTATCAATGGGAGGTCATGCCTAACAAATCTGAGAATTCTTTGAGGAGGTAAAGAGCAAGTTAGACAAAGGAGAGCCGTTGGACGTGATCTATTTGGATTTCCAAAAGGCCTTTGACAAGGCGCTGCACAGAAGGCTGCTAAGAATACAACCCATGGTGTTAGGGGCAAGGTATTGGCATGGAGAGGGGGCCGGCAGAGAGTGGGGATAAAGGGGTGGTTTTCAGGATGGCAACTGGTGGCTAGTGGATTTCCGCTGGGGTCAGTGTTGGGATCACAACTATTTTTGCAGCAGCGGCGGGAGCGGTGAGAGCGAAGACCAGGGGGCTGCCGGGAGGTAAGTTTCCCATTTAAATACCTACTCATGAAATCAGCGGCCTCCATTTTTGCAGCAGCAGCGGGAGCGGGAGCAGTGAGAGTGAGGACCACGGGGCTGCCGGGAAGGTAAGTTCTTCATTTCACCAGCAGAGCTGAGTGGGAGAGGTCGAATTGCGCTCTGGGAAGGTGAGTGAACTGATATATTTGGGTATTGCTCAATATGGGAGCTCAGGGACGCGGCTGATGTTCCTGACTCCTACACGTGCAGGAAGTGTATCCAGCTGTAGCTCTTGTTAGACCGCATGACAGCTCTGGAGCTGCAGATGGACTCACTGTGGAGCATCCGCGATGCTGAGGAAGTCGTGGATAGCACATTCAGCAAATTGGTCACACCGCAGATTAGGTTTGCTGAGGGAGAAAGGGAATGGATGACCAAAAGGCAGAAAAAAAGCAGGAAGGCAGTGCAGGTGTCCTGCAGTCATCTCCCTCCAAAACAGATATACTGTTTTGGATACTGCCGGGGGAGATGGCTCACCAGGGGAAGGCAGCAGTAGCCAAGTTCATGGCACCGTGGCTGGCTGTGCTGTACAGAAGGGCAGGAAAAAGTGTGGAAGGGCGATAGTCATAGGGGATTCGATTGTAAGGGGATAGATAGGCGGTTCTGTGGTCGAAAACGAGACTCCCAAATGGTATGTTGCCTCCCAGGTGCACGGGTCAGGGATGTCTCAGATCGACTGCAGGACATTCTGAAGGGGGAGGGTGAACAGCCAGCTGTCGTGGTGCATATAGGCACCAATGATATAGGTAAAAAAACGGGATGAGGTTCGACAAGCAGAATTCAGGGAGTTAGGAGCCAAGGTAAAAAGTAGGACCTCAGAGGTAGTAATCTCAGGTTTGTTACCAGTGCGACGTGCTAGTCAGAGCAGAAATGAAAGAATAGGCAGGATAAATGAGTGGCTTGAGAGATGGTGCAGGAGGGAGGGGTTCAGATTTTTGGGACATTGGGACCGGTTCTGGGGGAGGTGGGACTATTACAAATCGGACAGTCGACACCTGGGCAGGACTGGAACCAATGTTCCAGGGGCTGATTTCGCTAACGCTGTTGGGGAGGGTTTAAACTAATGTGGCAGGGGATTGGAACCAAATGAGGAGGTTAGTGGACAGTAAGGAGGTAGTAACTAAAGCCTAGAACATAGAACATAGAACATTACAGCGCAGTACAGGCCCTTCGGCCCTCGATGTTGCGCCAACCTGTGAAACCAATCTGAAGCCCATCTAACCTAAACTATTCCATTATCATCCATATGTTTATCCAATGACCATTTAAATGCCCTTAAAGTTGGCGAGTCAACTACGTTTGCAGGCAGGGCATTCCATGCCCTTACTACTCTTCGAGTAAAGAACCTACCTCTGACATGTGTTCTATATCTATCACCCCTCAATTTAAAGCTATGTCCCCTCGTGCTAGCCACCACCATCCGAGGAAAAAGGCTCCCACTGTCCACCCTATCTAATCCTCTGATCATCTTGCATGTCTCTATTAAGTCACCTCTTAACCTCCTTCTCTCTAACGAAGACAGCCTCAAGTCCCTCAGCCTTTCCTCATAAGACCTTCCCTCCATACCAGGCAACATCCTGGTAAATCTCCTCTGCACCATTTCCAATAGTTCCACATCCTTCCTATAATGCGGTGACCAGAACTGTACGCAATACTCCAAGTGCGGCCACACCAGAGTTTTGTACAGCTGCAACATGACCTCATGGCTCCGAAACTCAATCCCTCTACCAATAAAACCTAACACACTGTACGCCTTCTTAACAACCTATCAACCTGGGTGGCAACTTTCAGAGATCTATGCACATGGACACCGAGATCTCTCTGCTCATCCACACTACCAAGAATCTTACCATTAGCACAGTACTCTGTATTCCTGTCACTCCTTCCAAAGTGAATCACCTCACACTTTTCCGCATTAAACTCCATTTGCCACCTCTCAGCCCAGCTTTGCAGCTTATCTATGTCCCTCTGTAACCTGCAACATCCTTCCGCACTATCCACAACTCCACCGACTTTGGTGTCATCCGCAAATTTACTAACCCATCCTTCTATGCCCTCATCCAGGTCATTTATAAAAATGACAAACAGCAGTGGCCCCAAAACAGATCCTTAAGGTACACTCCTAGTAACTGAACTCCAGGATGAACATTTCCCATCAACCACCACCCCCTGTCTTCTTACAGCTAGCCAATTTCTTATCCAAACCGC
Source organism: Rhincodon typus (assembly GCF_021869965.1). NCBI lineage: Eukaryota > Metazoa > Chordata > Chondrichthyes > Orectolobiformes > Rhincodontidae > Rhincodon > Rhincodon typus. Next base: position 666,755 of record NC_063345.1, on the reverse strand, counting down.
TAAATCGCCCTCAATCCCATGCCTCCGTATTTTCTGCAATAGCCTACCATGGGGAACCTTATCAAACGCTTTACTGAAATCCATATACACCACATCAACCGCTTTACCCTCATCCACCTGTTTGGTCACCTTCTCGAAGAACTCAATAAGGTTTGTGAGGCACGACCTACCCTTCACAAAACCGTGTTGACGATCCCTAATCAAATTATTCCTTTCTAGATGATTATAAATCCTATCTCTTATAATCCTTTCCAACACTTTACCCACAACCGAAGTAAGGCTCACTGGTCTATAATTACCAGGGTTGTCTCTACTCCCCTTCTTGAACGGGGGACAACATTTGCTAGTCTCCAGTCTTCTGGCACTATTCCTGTAGACAATGACGACATAAAGATCAAAGCCAAAGGCTCTGCAATCTCCTCTCTGGCTTCCCAGAGAATCCTAGGATAAATCCCATCCGGCCCAGGGGACTTATCTATTTTCACACCTTCCAGAATTGCTAACACCTCCTCCTTATGAACCTCAATCCCGTCTAGTCTAATAGCCTGTATCTCAGTATTCTCCTTGACTACATTGTCTTTTTCCTGTGTGAATACTGACGAAAAATATGCATTTAGGGCCTCTCCTATCTCTTCCGACTCCACGCACAACTTCCCACTACTGTCCTTGACTGGCACTAATCTTACTCTAGTCATTCTTTTATTCCTGACATACCTATAGAAAGATTTAGGGTTTTCCTTGATCCTACCTGCTAAAGACTTCTCATGTCCCCTCCTGGCTCTTCTTAGCTCTCTCTTTAGGTCCTTCCTGGCTAACCTGTAACTCTCAAGCGCCCTAATGGAGCCTTCACGCCTCATCTCTACATAAGCCTCCTTCTTCCTCTTGACAAGAGATACAACTTCTTTAGTAAACCACAGTTCCCTCGCTCGACCACTTCCTCCCTGCCTGACAGGTACATACTTCTCAAGGACACGCAGTAGCTGTTCCTTGAACAAGCTCCACATTTCAATTGTGCCATGTTATTGCTATTACTGAGACTTGGTTGATGGAAGGGCAAGATTGGCAACTAAATATCCCAGGATATAGATGCTTCAGGTGGGATAGAGAGGGAGGTAAAAGGGGTGAGGAGTTGCATTACTGGTCAAAGTGGACATCACAGCTATGCTGAAGGAGGGCACTATAGAGGACTTGAGCAGTGAGGAAATATGGGCAGAGCTCAGAAATAGGAAGGGTGCAGTGACAATGTTGGGGCTGTACTACAGGCCTCCCAACAGCGAGCGTGAGATAGAGGTACAGATATTTAGATAGATTATGAAAAGATGTAGGAGCAACAGGGTGGTGGTGATGGGAGATTTTAATTTTCGTGTTAGGGGTTGAGATGGAGCAGAATTTGTAAGGAACTTCCAGGAGGGTTTTATAGAGCAGTATGTAAATATTCCAACTCGGGAAGGGGCCATACTGGACCTGGTGTTGGAGAATGAGCCATGTGCCTGTGAAAATGACAGATAGAAAGGGCAAGATTAGGGAACCATGGATGACAGGTGAAATTGTGAGACTAGCAAAGAAAGAAAGGAAGCATACATAAGGTCGAGGCGACTGAAAACAGACAAAGCTTTGGAAGAATATCGGGTAAATAGGACCAATCTGAAATGAGGAATTAAGAGGGCTAAAAGGAGTCATGAAATATCTTTAGCAAACAGGGTTAAGGAAAGTCCCAAAGCCTTTTATTCGTACATAAGGAGCAAGAGGATAACTAGAGAAAGGGTTGGCCCACTCAAGGACAAAGGAGGGAAGTTATGCGAGGAGTCAGAGAAAATGAGTGAGATTCTTAATGAGTACTTTGCGTCGGTATTCACTGAGGAGAGGGACATGACGGATGTTGAGGTTAAGGAGAGATGTTTGATTACTCTAGGTCAAGTCAGCTTGGGGGGGAGGAGTGTTGGGTATTCTAAAAGGCATTAGGGTGGACAAGTCCCCAGGTCCGGATGGGATCTATCCCAGGTTGCTGAGGGAAGTGAGAGGGGAAATAGCTGGGGCCTTAACAGATATCTTTGCAGCATCCTTGAGCACGGGTGAGGTCCCGGAGGACTGGAGAATTGCTAATGTTGTCCCCTTGTTTAAGAAGGGTAGCAAGGATAATCCAGGTAATTATAGACCGGTGAGCCTGACGTCAGTGGTGGGGAAGCTGCTGAGGGATAGGATCTATTTACATTTGGAAGAAAATGGGTTATTAGTGATAGGCAGCATGGTTTTGTGCAGGAAAGGTCATGACTTACCAACTTGATAGAATTCTTTGAGGAAGTGACAAAGTTGATAGATGAGGGAAGGGATGTAGATGTCATATACATGGACTTCAGTAAGGCGTTTGATAAGGTTCCCACGGTAGGCTGATGGAGAAAGTTAAGTCGCATGGGGTCCAGGGTGGACTAGCTAGATTGATAGAGAACTGGCTGGGCAACAGGAGACAGAGAGTTGTAGTGGAAGGGAGTTTCTCAAAATGGAGAACTGTGGCCAGTGGTGTTCCACAGGGATCCATGTTGGGACCACTGTTGTTTATGATATACATAACTGATCTGGAGGAAGGTACAGATGGTCTGATTAGCAAGTTTGCAGATGACACTAAGATTGGTGGAGTAGCAGATAGTGAAGGGGACTGTTGGAGAATGCAGCAGAATATAGATAGATTGGAGCGTTGGGCAGAGAAATGGCAAATGGAGTTCAATCCAGGCAAATGCGAAGTGATGCACTTTGGAAGATCCAATTCAAGAGCGAACTATACGGTAAATGGAAAAGCCCTGGGGAAAACTGATACACAGAGAGATCTGGGTGTTTAGGTCCATTGTACCTTGAAGGTGGCAACGCAGGTCGATAGAGTGGTCAAGAAGGCATACGGCATGCTTTCATTCATCGGACGGGGTATTGAGTACAAGAGTTGGCAGGTCATGTTGCAGCTGTATAGGACTTTGGTTTGACCACATTTGGAATACTGTGTACAGTTCTGGTCACCACATTACCAAAAGGATGTGGATGCTTTGGAGGGTGCAGAGGAGGTTCACCAGGATGTTGCCTGGTATGGAGGGGGCTAGCTATGAAGAGAGGATGAGTAGATTAGGATTATTTACATTAGAAAGACGGAGGTTGAGGGACGGCCTGATTGAGGTCTACAAAATCATGAGAGTATAGACAGGATGATAGCAAGAAGCTTTTTCCCAGAGTGGGTGACTCAATTACTAGGGGTCATGATTTCAAGGTGCGAGGGGAAAAGTTTAAGGGAGATATGCGTGGAAAGTTCTTTTTGCAGAAGGTGGTGGGTGCCTCGAATGCGTTGCCAGCGGAGGTGGTAGAGGCAGGCACAATAGCATCATTTAAGATGTAACGAGACAGATACATGAATGCGCAGGGAGCAGAGGGATACAGATCCTTGGAAAATAGGCGACAGGTTTAGATAGAGGACCTGGATTGGCGCAGGCTTGGAGGGCCGAAGAGCCTATTCCTGTGCTGTAATTTTCTTTGTTCTTTATTCACATTATGCATTAACAATCTGGATGAAAGAACCAAGGGTATTGTTGCGAAGTTTGTAGGTGACACACAGATAGGTGGGGGGACAGGTGGTTTTCAGGAAGTGAGGAGGCTGCAGAAGAATTTGGACAGGCGAGGAGAGTGGGCAAAGAAGTGGCATATGGAACACAATGAGAGGAAACACTTTGGTACAAAGAATAGAAGTGAGAATTATTTTCTGAATATGGAAAGACTTTGGAATCTGAAGAACATCGGGACTTAGGAGTCCTAGTTTAGGACTCTGTTAACACGTAGGCTCATCTGGCAGTTAGAAAAGCAAATGCAATGTTGGCATTCATTTCAAGACAGCCAGAATAGAAGAGCAGGGATGTACTGCTGAGGCTGTGAAAGGCTCTGGTCAGACCTCATTTGGAATATTGACAGTTTTGAGCCCCATATCAAATGAAGGATGAGCTGGCCTTGGAGGGAGCCCAGAGGAGATTTACAACGATGATCCCAGGGATGAAGGGCTTGTCATATGAGGAGTTGTTGAGGACTCTGGGCCTGTACTCGAAGGAGTTTAGAAGGATGGGAGGAGGGATCTGACTGAAACTTAGAGGATACTCAAATGCCTGGACAGAATGGACAGGGAGATGTATCCAGTAGTAGAAGAGACTAGGACCCGAGGGCACAGCCTCTGAGTGAAGGGAAGACCCTTTAGAACTGAGATGAGGAGGAATTTCTTCAGCAAGAGGAAGGTAGCTCTGTGGAATTTATTGTCGCAGAGGGCTGCACAGGCCAAGTCATTGAGGGTATTTAAGGCAGAGATAAATAGGTTCTTGATTAGTAATGGGATCAAGGGTTACAGGGAGAAGGCAGGAGAATGGGGTTGAGAAACATATCAGTCATGATCAAATGGTACAGCAGACTCAATGGACTAAATGGCCTAATTCTGCTTCCATATCTTATGGTCACGCAGGCCTGCCACTCAGCAGAGGCTTTTTCTTTAAAAGGGTTGAGAGTCCTTGGAACCCTTCTGCTAAAGGCAATGGAAGCATAATCTTTGAAAATTATGATGGTAGAGATGGAGAGATTTATGGTAATGGAGTAGGGGTAATGATGGTGGTCACAATGAGTAGAGGTAATTGGGGTCAGTAGGAATATGGAGTTGAGGTTACAATCAGCTCAGCCATGACCTTACTAATTAGTAATGTAAACTTGAGGGGCCAAATGGCCTCATCTTGGACCAAACTCATATGCTCGTATGGGTAGATTCGGGGGTCGGTAGGAGTCAGGCCACACAAGAGGAAATTTATTCACCTCGACTCTAGTTCTCATTACAAATACAAATGAGCAGGTAAAGCTAAGCAAGTCTGCAATAAGGTCATAACATAGGTTTCTTGTTCTTACAGAAAATTTTACAACCTGTTAAATAAAACTGAGATTTGATTGTATCATTTTATATTTTCCCTTCCTACGTGAAAATAAAGCTGCTCAGCCTCACTCAAATCTTTCAGATTACAAGGGAAACAAGTTTACACTATTGTCCCATTACATATTAAGCAGACTAGGCAAACTTACTATGGGAATGACCTGGTCTGCTGTACCAGGGGAGCCTCTACTGCCAGCCTGTGCCTTCGAATGCCTCTTTTTTTAATTGGTTCTTGGGACGCAAGTGTTATTGACAAGGTCAGATTTTGTTGTCTATCCCTAATTACCCATGGAAGGTTTAAAGAGGAGTTCACAGCAGTCCACATAGCGTAGTTACACCCAAGCACTTTTTGTGCAACCCGAGTGGCTTGTTATTTCAGAGGGTAGTTAAGTGTCAAAGGTGCTTCCACAGTTATGAGGGGGTCCGAACAGGTAAAAATATTAATGAGCCAGTTGTACTTAAATGACAATCCAGTAGTTTTGTGATCATTGTTAATGAACCTCACATTTTATTCCAGATATTATATTGAATTGAAGTTAAACTTGCTCATCTGACGGGGTTTGAACTCATGTCTTCAAAGAATTCATCAGGCCTCTGGATCACAATAATGCTATCACCCACTTCGATATTGTGTACTGTTGTGCAATTATTTTATCACTGTCAACTGTAAAAATAATGCTAATTATTCAAGTTCAAACCTATTCATGTAGGTTTGAAGTGTTAGTCTCATTCCAGATGTACCTACTGTCTGTATAAATACCAAATCTCAAATGAAGAGATAGTAAGAACTGCCGATGCTGGAGGAGACCGTTCTGAAGAAGGGTCCCGACCCGAAAGGTCAGCTTTCCTGCTCCTCTGATGCTGCCTGGCCTGCTGTGTTCCTCCAGCTCCACACTGTGTTATCTCTGACTCCAGCATCGGCAGTTCTTACTATCTAAGTGAGCTATAATCCCACTGTGGATGTCCATTTCTGAAGAAGGGGCCCGGCCCAAAATGTCAACTTTCCTACTGCTCTGATGCTGCCTGGCCTGCTGTGTTCCTCCAGCTCCACACGGTGTTATCTTTGAGAGAAGAAATTTCTTTTCATCTCTGTTTTAAATCTGCTACCATTTAGCCTAAAACCATGATCTCTTGTTCTCGGCTGCTCCACATGAGAAAACAAACACTCTACATCTGCTCTGTCAATACGCTTTAGCATCTTAATTAGATCACCTCTCGTTCTTCTAAACACCAGACAATGTAAGCATAAGATGCACAATCCCTCTTAAAATGAACCCTCTTCTCTGGAATCAATCTCATGAACCTAGGGTTAATATAATACGCTTGCTCAACAACAGAAAAAGCCAAGCAATTACAAAATCCAGATTTAGTTTCAGCAATAATATGCACCCTCTGCATGAGCCTCAGGACCACAGAATGTACCTGAGCAACAGCTTAAAAAAGACAAGGTTGCCTACCGTGTTAGTCACGAGAAACCAGGCATCAGACTACTCCAGGAAAATGGAATGATTAAAAATATCTTTCATCTCTTCTGGGCGGTTCTAGGTCTGTACTGAAAATTACTCCATACTCAAGGATTTATTTTGAGCTCTGTGACAGTACACATTGCAAAATGTGATTATTATTTTTCAATTCCCCATTACATTAAATGGAATAACAATTGCTAGAGAATGAACATGCCCTCTAAAAACTCAAAGCAAAAAATATATCAATCCATGCTTCCAAAATCAATCTTGTTCAACAGTCTCTCTCCTTCCCTTCATCAAGGCCAACAGAACAGAATCTGCACAGCTGGTGATCAAACTTACAGACAGTTAAAAGATTATGAAAGAGAAAAGGCTAACCCCTAAGAGTGGCCTTCCACCACAGATTAATCAGACAAACAAACCTTGGAGCTGCATTTGATTTCTTGCTGATAGGATTCTGGTATCCTGTACTCAGCTGTCAAAACGTCCAGAAATCTGTGGTAGTAGATATGGGGAGATGATGGCCTAATGGTATTTCCGCTAGACTATTAATCCAGGTAAGCTAATGTTCTTGGGGACGCAGGTTCAAAGCCCACCACAATCATTTGGCCTTATAAGATATAGAAGCAGAATTAGGCCATTCGACCCTTCGAGTCTGCTCTGCCATTCGATCATGGCTGATATGTTTCTCAACCCCATCTCCTGTCTTCTACACAAAACCTTTGATCCCCTTACAAATCAAGAACCTATCTATCTCTGTCTAAAAAAACATTCAGCTGCTGTGGCATATGATGGAACCTGACTTCAATAAAAATATCTGGAATTAATAAAATACCAATGACCATGAAACCATTGTCAACTGTCAGAAAAACTGTCCTGTTGTAATGCTCTTTAGAATCATTGTGGACTTGTTGGGCCGAATGGCCTGCTTCCACACTGTTAGGGTTCTTTGACTCTCAGAGCCCTCTGAGATGACCTACCAAGTCATGCAGTTGTATTAATTGCTAGAAAGTTTCAAAATTAAGAACAAAGCCAGATGGACCTCAGCACCGAGGTCCTGTGGACACTGCAAAGTCCTCTTTACTAACATCTGGAAGGCTAGCACCAAGATTGGAACAGCTATCTCACAGACTGATCAAGAAGCAGCCTGATAGTATTACCTTACAGACAATGTCCAAGACACCACCATCACCATCCTGAATATGTCCTGTCACACCAATAGGATAGACACTGCAGAGGAGGCAGCACAGTAAGAGACAGTCAGGAGGGAGTCCTCACATCAACTCTGGGCCTCATGGAGTCTCATGGCAGCAAGTTTTTTTTTTCCTTATTCATTCATGGGATGAGGGCATTGCTGACTAGGCCCGCATTCATTGCCCATCCCTAAATGTCCAAAAGGCATTTATGAGTCAAGCACATTTCTGTGGGTCTGGAGTCACATGTAATCCAGGCCAGGTGAGGATGGCAGTTTCCTTCCCTAAAGGACATTAGTGAATCAGATGGGTTTTTCCAACAACCAGCAATGGATTTGTGGTCATCATTAGACTCTTAATATCAGATATTTATTGAAATCAAATTCCACCAGCTACCCTGGTGGATTCGAACCCAGGTCCCCAGAACAATACCTGGATCTCTGGATTAACAGTCCAGCAATAATAATCACTAGGCCACTGCTTCCCCATGGTTAAATACGGAAAAGGAAACTTCCTACTGATGAGCACATACCATCTTCCTTCAGCTAATGAATCCACACACCTCCATGCTGAACACCACTTGGAAGAAGCATCGAGGGTGACTAGGGCACAAAGTGAAATCTGTATGGGGGATTTCAACATTCAAAGAGTAGTTCGGCAGCAGCAGTATTGATCGAGCTGGTCAGGTCCTAAACGACATAGCTGCTAGACTGGGTTTGCAGCAGGTGGTGATGGAACCAACAAGATAGGAAAACATACTTGACCTTATCCTTACCAATCTGACAATTACAGATAAATCTATATATGACAGTAGTGGTGACAGCGACCACCACACAGTCCTTATGGAAGCGAAATCCTGCTTTCATGCCGAAAATACCCTCCATTGTGTGGTGTGGCACTATCATTGTGCAAAATGGGACAGACTTCAAACAGACCTAGCAACACAAGATTCAGCACCTTTGAGGCATTGTGGGCTAACCAATAGCAGCAGAATCATACTGCAGCACAATCTGAAATCTCATGGTCCGGCATACCCCGCACTCAACCATTACCATCAAGCCAGCCTGGTTCAATGGTTAGTGCAGGAGTAGCATCATGCAAACCTACAAAATCATGAGAGGTATAGACAGGGTGGACAGCAGGAAGCTTTTTCTCCCAGAGTGGGGGACTCAATTACTAGGGGTCACAATTTCAAGGTGAGAGGGGAAAAGTTTAAGGGAGATATGCATGAAAGTTATTTACGTAAGGGTGGTGGGTGCCTGGAATGCGTTGCCAGCGGAGGTGGTACAGGCGAGCATGATAGCGTCATTGAAATGTATCTAGACAAATACATGAATGGGCAGGGAGCAGAGGGATACAGATCCTTGGAAAATAGGCGACAGGTTTAGATAGAGGATCTGGGTCAGTGCAGGCTTGGAGGGCCGAAGGGCCTGTTCCTGTGCTGTAATTTTCTTTGTTCTTTGTTCAAAGCCAAAAAAATGAGGTGTCAACCTGGTCAAGCCAGCAAACAGGATTACTTGCATGCCAAACAGCATAAGCAGCAAGTAATAAACAGAGCTAAGCGATCCCAAAACCAACAGATCACATTTAAGCTCTGAAGTCCAGCCACACCCAGTTGTGAATGGTGGTGGACAATTAAGCAACTCACTGGAGAAACAGACTCCACAAATATCCCCATCCTCTCTCTTGTTTTCAGCAGCAGCGTGAGTCAGAGTGCCGACGGGAAGATAAGGCGGTTTCTGTTTCTCCCTGTACAAAAACTTACCTCGTGCAGCAAGTGGCCTTCTTGTTTTCAGCGGCGGGTGTGGAGGGAACGCAAGCCAGGAAGAAACAAATAAATTCGGGCATTGGTTAAACCCGAAACACTGCACGTGTAGTATCTCCCACCCGTCCTCCTCCTCTAACCAAAAAAGACTGTGTGGAGGTTCGGTAAGGTAAGGCCTTTTTTTTTATTCTTCTGGAAATCTAGAGTAGAGGGAATGGAAGCTAGGGCAGTTGCATGCTCCTCTTGCAGGATGTGGGAGGTAAGGGTCACTGACTTCACCTGTGAGAAGTGCACCCAACTCCAGCTCCTCAAAAACCGCATTAGGGAACTGGAGCTGGAGCTGGATGAACTCCGGATCATTCGGGAGGCCGAAGGGGTGATAGAGAGGAGTTACAGGGAGGTGGTCACACCCAAGGTACAGGAAAAAGGTAGCTGGGTGACTGTCAGGAGGGGGAAAGGGAATAGGCAGACAGTGCAGGGGATCCCCTGTGGCCATTCCCCTCAATAATAAGTATACTGTTTTGGATACTGTTGGGGGAAGATGACCTATCAGAGGAAGGCTAGCGGACAGGTCTCTGGCACTGAGCTTGACCCTGTGGCAAAGAAGGGAAGGGGGGAGAATAGGAGAGCAATTGTAGTGGGGGATTCGATAGTAAGAGGCACAGACAGGCAGTTCTGTGGACCCGAACGAGATGAAAGGATGGTATGTTGCCTCCCGGGTGCCAGGGTCCGTGATGTCTCGGATCGTGTCTTCAAGATCCTTAAGGGGAAGGGTGAGCAACCAGCAGTCATGGTACACATCGGTACCAATGATATAGGTAGAAAAAGGACTGAGAATGTGAAAAATGAGTACAGGGAGTTAGGTTGGAAGCTGAAGTCCAGGACAAACAGGGTAGTTATCTCTGGATTACTACCAGTGCCACGTGATAACGAGGTAAGAAATAGGGAGAGACTGCAGCTAAACACGTGGCTACAGGGCTGGTGTAGGAGGAAGGGCTTCCATTATGTGGATAATTGGAGCACATTCTGGGGAAGGTGGGACCTGTACAGAAAGGACAGGTTGCACCTGAACCGGAAGGGCACAAATATCCTGGGAGGGAGGTTTGTTGGAGCTGTACGGGATGGTTTAAACTAGTTTGGCAGGGGGTGGGGAACCGGATTTATAATTCAGAGGATGAGGTATTCGGCCTTCCAACAGACACAACAGGGAGTGAGGTGGTTTATAAAGAAATGCGGTCAATGGAGCGTAATTGCGGACATCAAGGTTGTTTGAGGTGTGTATACTTCAAGTATCAGAAATAAAGCGGATGAACTTAGAGCATGGGTCAGCACTTGGAACTACGACGTTGTGGCCATTACAGAAACTTGGATAACTCAGGGAGAGGAATGGTTGTTGGAAGTTCTGGGATTTAGATGCTTTAAAAGAAATAGGGAGGGTGGAAAAAGAGGCGGGGGAATGGCATTGCTAGTCAGGGTGAGTATAGCAGCGACTGAAAGGCAGTTCAAGAATAATATGTCAACAGAGTCAGTTTGGGTTGACGTCAGGAACAAGAAAGGAGCAGTCACTTTGTTGGGGGGTTTTTTTTTTTACAGACCCCCTCATAGTTGCAGAGAAGTAGAGGAGCGGATTGGGAGGCAGATACTGGAAAAGTGCAGAAGTCACAGGGTTGTAGTCATGGGTGACTTCAATTTCCCAAATATTGATTGGAAACATTTTAGTTGTAATAGTTTAGATGGAGCAGATTTTGTCCAGTGCATTCAGGAAGGATTGCTGACACTGTATGTAGGTAAACCAACATGAGGAGAGACCACTTTGGATTTGGTGCTTGGCAACGAACCGGGCCAAGTGTTAGACCTGTTGGTAGGAGAGCATTTTGACAGTAGCGATCATAACTCTATTTCTTTCACGATAGTCATGGATAAGGATAGGTACATACGGCAGGGTAAAGTTTATAAT
>NC_063345.1:653523-655344 GCF_021869965.1 Rhincodon typus | reverse complement strand
TGTGGAGATTGTTTAAGGAATGCATACTGCATGTGCTCGATATGTTTGTCCCTAGCAGGCAGAGAAGATGCGGTCGAGTGAGGGAGCCATGGCTCTCGAGAGAGAGGTTGAACGACTGGTTAAGAGGAAGAAGGAGGCTTATGTAAGGTTTAGGAAAAGAGGAATGGAAAAGGCTCTAGAAGGATACAAGTTAGCCCAGAAGGAGCTGAAGAAAGGGCTTAGGAGAGCTATAAGGGGGCATGAGAAAACCTTGGCAGACAGGATCAAGGAAAACTCCAAGGCTTTTTACACGTATGTGCAGAACAAGAGAATGACCAGAGAAAGGGTAGGGCCGATCAAGGATTGTAAAGGGACTTTGTGCACAGAGCCTAAAGAGATAGGAGAGGTCCTTAATGAATACTTTTCTTCAGTATTCACAACTGAGAGGGACCTAGTTGTAGAGGAGGGCGTTGTGAAACAGGCAGGTAGGCTAGAGGAGGTTGCTGTTAGTAAAGAAGATGTGCTAGGAATTCTGAGGAAGTTGAAGATAGATAAGTCCCCCAGGCCTGATGGGGTTTATCCAAGGATTCTATGGGAAGCGAGGGACGAGATCGCAGGGCCTTTGGCGATGATCTTTTCGTCCTCACTGTCCACGGGTATAGTGCCGGAAGATTGGAAAGAGGCAAACGTCATTGCCTTGTTCAAAAAAGGGAACAGGGATAACCCCGGAAATTACAGGCCAGTTAGTCTTACGTCAGTGGTGGGCAAATTATTGGAAAGAGCTCTGAGAGATACGATTTATGATCACTTGGAAAGGCACAGTTTGATTCGTGATAATCAGCATGGATTTGTGAGGGGTAGATCATGCCTCACAAACCTTATTGAATTCTTTGAAGAGGTGAACCAAACACGTGGATGAAGGTGGAGCAGTGGATGTGGTATACATGGATTTAAGTAAGGCGTTTGATAAGGTTACCCATGGTAGGCTCATGCAGAAGGTAAAGAGGCATGGGATAGGGGGAAATGTGGCAGATTGGATTCAGAATTGGCTGACCCTTAGAAGACAAACGGTGGTAGTGGACGGAAAATATTCAACATGGTGCTCAGTTACGAGTCGTGTACCACAAGGATCTGTTCTGGGTCCTCTTCTATTTGTGATTTTTGTAAATGATTTGGATGAAGGAGTGGAAGGGTGGATTAGCAAGTTCGCGGATGATACGAAGGTGGGTCACGTTGTGGACAGTGCGGAGGGCTGTTCTCGGTTACAAAGGGACATTGACAGAATGCAGAGCTGGGCTGAGAAGTGGCAGACGGAGTTTAACCCTGACAAGTGTGAGGTGATTCATTTTGGAAGGACAAACTTGAAAGCAGAATACGGGGTTAACGGAAAGATTCTTGGCAGTGTGGAGGAGCTGAGGGATCTTGGGGTTCATGTTCACAATTCCCTGAGAGCTGCCACCCAGATGGACAGAGTTGTTAAGAAAGCGTATGGTGTGTTAGCTTTCATTAATGGAGGGAGTGAGTTCAAGAGCCGTGAAGTTATGCTCCAGCTGTACAAAAGCCTGGTTCAGCCACATCTGGAGTATTGTGTCCAGTTCTGGTCACCTCATTACAGGAAAGATGTGGAAGCGTTGGAAAAGGTGCAGAGGAGATTTACCAGGATGTTGCCTGGAATGGAAGGAAGGTCCTACGAGGAAAGGATGAGAGGTGATTTGATAGAGGTGTACAAAATGATCAGAGGTATAGATAGAGTAGACAGCCAGAGACTTTTTCCTAGGGTGGTGGTAGCTTTTATGAGGGGACATAGTTTTAAAGTGGAAGGAGGTAGATATCGGGGAGACG
>NC_063345.1:634862-648523 GCF_021869965.1 Rhincodon typus | reverse complement strand
GTCAGCCTTCCTGCTCCTATGATGCTGCTTGGCCTGCTGTGTTCATCCAGCTCTACGCCTTGTACATATTCCTTCTCTTTACAGAGTATGAAGGTGTATCTGTATGCTTTCTAATACAAGCATTTTGTGATCCTGTTCATGGTTGTCTTTTGCATGATTCTATCCATTTGTCTTTGTGCCATATCCCTTTATGTTCTTACCCAACAAAAATCTGTTCAGCAGCTACCTCCAAGTACCTTAGCACTTGCAGTGCTTTGGGATTTGAGGTCCAGATTTCTGACTTTTTAAAAAAATTTTGGTCAGCCATGGTGATACAGTCATTCTGATATAACGCAATAGTTCCATTCACGAGAAATCTCACAATCGCCAAGCCATTTAAACTAACGGGGCCGGAAGTGCATTATAGCCAAAACAGGTAAGGAAAGTTCGCATTCTACAAATAGCAGTCTAAATTCTTCAATCGTGTTAAGAACATAAGAACTAGGAGGAGTAGGCCATCTGGCCCTTCGAGCCTGCTCCGCCATTCAATAAGATCATGGCTGATCCTTTCGTGGACTCAGATCCACTTACCCGCGTTCTCACCGTATCCCTTAATTCCTTTATTGTTCAAAAAAAATCTATCTTCTTTTTTAAAAAGCGTTTACTGAAGTAGCATCACTACTTCACTGGGCAAGGAATTCCACAGATTAACAACCCTCTGGGTGAAGAAATTCCTTCTCAGTTCAGTCCTAAATCTGCTCCCTGTAATCTTGAGGATATGCCCTCTTGTCCTAGCTTCACCTGCCAGTGGAAACATCCTCTCTACTTCTATCTTATCTATTCCCTTCATAATTTTATATGTTTCTATAAGATCCCCCCTCAATCTTAAAGCCAATTCGCATTCAAAAAACATGCATTACAGTAGAACCAACTATACTAGAATTGAGATCTTCTAGTCACAGGCCCAAAAGCAGAATGCAGCCTCTAACTTCCCAAAGGGAACAGTAGTCAGGACCGCAACTTCCCCGCTTCAGCAGTCGAGAACGCCCTCGACCGTGTCTCCTGCATTTCCCGCAACTCATCCCTCACACCCCCTCCCCGCAATAACAACCAAAACAGAATCCCCTCGTCCTCACGTACCACCCCACCAACCTCCGGATCCAACACATCATCCTCCGACACTTCTGCCATCTGCAATCCGACCCCACCACCAAAGACATTTTTCCCTCCCCACCCTTATCTGCTTTCCGGAGGGACCACTCTCTCCGTGACTCCCTTATCCGCTCCACACTCCCCTCCAGCCCCACCACACCCGGCACTTTTCCCTGCAACCGCAGGAAGTGCTACACCTGCCCCTACACCTCCCCCCTCACCCCCATCCCAGGCCCCAAGGAGACTTTCCACATCAAGCAGATGTTCACCTGCACATCTGCTAATGTGGTATACTGCATCCGCTGTTCCCGTTGTGGCCTCCTCTACATCGGGGAAACCAAGCGGAGCCTCCCTGACCTGTCCTTCTCCCATCTATCCCCTCCTCCCACCTCAAGCCCCACCCCCATCTCCTACCTACAAACCTCATCCCGCCCCCTTGACCTGTCTGTCCTCCCTGGACTGACCTATCTCCTCCCTAACTCCCCACCTGCACTCACCTTTACTGGCTCCATCCCCGCCTCTTTGACCTGTGTCTCCTCTCCACCTATCTTCTCCTCTTTCCATCTTCTATCCGCCTCCCCCTCTCTCCCTATTTGTTTCAGAACCCCCTTCCCCTCCTCCATTTCTGAAGAAGGGTCTAGGCCCAAAACGTCAGCCTTCCTGCTTCTCTGATGCTGCTTGGCCTGCTGTGATCATCCAGCTCTACACCTTGTTATCTCAGTAGTCAGGACCGCTGTCTCACAGTGCCAGGGACCAGGGTTCGATTCCAGCCTTCAGCGAATGTGTGTTGAGTTTGCATATTCTCCCCATGTCTGCATAGGTTTCCTCTGGGTGCTTTGGCTTCTTCCCACAGCCCAAAGATGTGCAGAGTACGTGGATTGGCCAAGCTAAATTGGCCTTAGTGTCCAGGGATGTGCAGGTTGTGTGGATTAGCAATGGGAAATGCAGAGTTTCAGAGACAAGGTAGGGGGAGAGGTGGGTCTGTGTGGGATGCTCTTGGGCGGGTCGGTGCAGACTCAATTGGCTGAATGGCCTCTATCTGCACCGTAGGGATTCTATTTAAAAAAAACTAGCTGGCTGACGTTTGATATCCCCTTACCAGTCTCTATTCAGCAGAACTCTTCATTGAAGTACTGCCTTAGATGATAGATTCTGAAAACAAGCAAAATTCCCTCAAATGAACAAGAATTATGTAATGGCAATGTCTAGATAAATGAGTGGTTGTATTAATCACTGTGATTGAGGATCTTGACAGGATGTATGTGGAAAGTATGATACCTCTTGAGGGAAGTCTAGAACTACAATGTACAGTCTGGCTATTCAATCAAGTCATTAATATACTTGTGAATAGCTGAGCCACCAGCATTGATTTTTGTGGCACTGACTAGAATTCTATCCTAAAGAAAGCTGGAGACATTGGTGCACAAGGTGAATCTGGTGTTCAGGCCACTCTGAACAACATTTCATACTTAAATCAAGTCTTCAGTAACAATAACAAAAAAAAAATCAGCTTAGGATCAGAATTAAATAATACCTGTCCTTCCCAGAACCAGTTGCAAAAATTAAAAATATTAATGTGGACTAAACTTTCCCTTGTCATGCTGCAGATAAAGGTTCCCTTCATGCAGCTTCAATAGGTGATTCCAAATGCTGAAATTGTTTTTCTTGAGGGGTGTATAACTCAATTAATTTGTTTTTGTAATAAATTAATTTTCATTTCTTTTCTGAAAACTTCTGAAGGGAGAAAATTATGAATTGTCATTCATTTATCAGCAAAATTGATCATATGAATCAAGGGAAAGCAAAGTAATGCACAAAGTGAAAACTGTTGTATTAGCTCCAAAGTCCGTGCCATAAACTCTCGTGAAAACTTTCAGAGGATGCATTTAGCAAGCCTCCTCGATAATATCCCAAACCTTGCTTTCCTCTTCTCAACTGCCCAATGCTTTCAGGGTGTTTTGCATTATTAACTCAGCGCAAGTATATTAAAGAAACATCAAAACAGTGAATCATTCTCTGAGGACTAGTAAAACCCTCTGAAAATTTGCTCCAACTCCCTTCCACTTCACGACAGCAGCTACTTCGAGCTAAAATAGACCATTTGGAACTATATTAGTTTCCAAACTCATATTTTATCCATCACTAAGGTAAATACTTCCCTATTTTAGAATCAAACTGTTCAGTGACGTTGTTGCATACCTGTGGAGCAGGTGGGACTTGAACCCAGGCCTCATGGCTCAGAGGTAGGGACACTACCATGGCACCACAAGCCCACTAACTTTGCAGTTTTCTTTGCTTCGCTGCCGCCAAACCTTTTATGACCAAACCAGAGCTCTGCCATATATAAAAATCCTCGTCTTACAAAACTACACTGCGTGCATCCCTTTCTACCTCAATTCTCGTTCACCATCATTCTTGTTCTCAAAAATCTCCATTAACAGCCCTTTGGATATTCCTATACCCTAAGGACTGCAGCAGTTCAAGAAGTTAGTTCACAACATTTTTCAGGTCAATTAGGGATGGGCAATAACTGCTGGCCCAGCCAGCCAGATGCCGTGAACAAATTAAAATAAACATTTCTTTCCTCTAAAGCAAATTCAATTCAAAACCTTTGGCCTTTTGATCCTCAGGGCCTTTACCAACTCAACCTTCCGAACCCCACTTTAAATTTACATGTTTGTATATTTAATGTGGCTTTACAATCAACAGAATGGAGACTCCATTAAATCATGCATTTGTCACAAGACTTTTTAAATCACATCAGGCTAATCATTCAGAAGCCATCAAGCATTGCCTAAAATATTCCCTAACTAACAGAGTTTATCTTCACGCTATTACAGGTGAGTAGAGTTTCACATTAACAGAGGTAGACTTTACAACAGTGTCTATATATGCAGCAAAATTACTAATATACTAATTTACAAAATAACTAATTCACTAATATACTTCACTGAAATCCAAAACACAGCCAGGCAACAAGGGCCATTAATTTATTAACATAGAACTGGAATATGTTTGGAAGAGAAGCATTGGCAGCTCCACAAAACTTGCAGAAATAATGAAAAACATTCCTCACATCCCTTCTGACAGTTTTAGTGAGAATAAGTGCCACCAAATACAACAATTTCAAATAAAAAGTGATCAAGGAATGACATCTGTACATCCATTGGAAAGAAATGGTTTAATAGTTTTGTATGAATCTTAGATCCATCCCACTTGGTTCTGCACCCCAGCTGAAAACATTAAAATTTCTAAATACTACAATAACACTTCTACATGTTACAACTGTCAGTACTGAAAACTGGGTGCAGCTTCAGACAGACTACTGCATCTGTACAATTAAATTGTAAGAGAATGCCATTAATGCTTTCCTGGCACAATTAAGCATGCTTGGGTCTCAGGGACATGTGCTGGTATCTCAGTTTTACACTGTGTAATTCTGTTACTTGGACATAAGCCTAGAAAGCCATACATGAAGCTAACAAGTGGTTCTAAGATGGATTTACAATAAGCAAAGGGACATAGACAAATTGTGCAGGCCACACAATGACTGTTGGATATTCAACCTGGTCAAGTGCAATCAGAGATGTCTGAGGTTGGATCAGAGAAAAACAAATCAGAATATCTTATTTAGGGTAAGTTCAAGGAGCACAGAGATTTAGGCATCTACTAATGACTAAAAGCTTATGGGCAGGTACAAAAACTAATGAAAACAGTTGACAGAGTCTCAGCCTCTCCCTCAATGGCGTTGAGCTAAAAAAAAGGTGAGGAACCAATACTTCAATTGTACCAACCTCAGTCAGTTCAGCAGCCAGACCTCAGAGTGCAAGGCACCAAATATCTGGAAAGGTTTTTTAGTCAGCCAAATACCAGGATTTAAATTATGAGGCCAAGTCAATTAGTTGGCTTGTGTTCCCTTAAATATCAAAGGTTCAGAGGTAATAAAATAAAACAAGTTCAGCAGGTAATACAGGAGGCAAATGGAAGATGGCCTTTATTTCAAACAGAATGGAAAATAAAACTAGTGAAATACAGATAAAACTGTACAAGGTACTAGTTAAAGATCATAGCTAGAATACTGTGAACAGTTTTGGGCCCCTAAAATAAAATATAAAGGCATCTGAGGCTCTCCAGAAAAACTTCACTAGATTGACTGCAGGAATGGAAGGATAATCTTATGAGGAGAGATTAAGTAGATTGGGCCTGCACTCACTAGAGTTAAGAACAAGAGGCAGCCTTATTGAAACACACAAGATAGTAAGGATTTCACAGGGTAGATGCAGAATGTTTCCCCTTTTAGGGGAGTATAGAACCAGCTGACATAAACACAGAGTAAAAAATCTCACATTTAACACAGATGAGGAGGAATTTTCTTTACCATAGAGGACTGTAGTGGCTCTGATGTTAACTATTTCCGTTTTGAATATTGTCAGACTTTCACTCAGTAAGCAAATCAGGAATTATAGGAAAAAAAGCATGCAAGTGCAGTGGAAGATTAACAGGTGGCCTTGATCAAATGGGCCAACAGACTGAGGAGTAGCAGATAGAGTTTAATTTAGATAAATGTGAGGTGCTGCATTTTGGAAAGGCAAATCAAGGCAGGACTTAAGACACTTAATCATAAGGTCCTGGTGAGTGTTGCCGAACAAAGAGACCTTGGAGTACAGATTCGTAGTTCTTTGAAAGTGGAGTCACAGATAGACAGGATAGTGAAGGCAGCGTTTGGCATGCTTGCCTTTATTGGTCAGTGCATTGAGTATAGGAGTTGGGAGGTCATGTTGCGACTGTACAGAACATTGGTTACACCACTATTGGAATACTATGTGCAGTCCTGGTCTCCCTGATATAGGAAGAATATTGTGAAACTTGAAAGGGTTCAGAAAAGATTTACAAGGATATGGCCAGGGTTGCAGGATTTGAGCTATAGGGAGAGGCTGAAAAGGGTGGGGCTATTTTCCCTGGAGTGCTGGAGGCTGAGGGGTAGCCTTATTGAGATTTATAAAATCATGAGGGGCATGGATAGGGTGAAAAGCCATGGCCTTTTCCCCAGAGTGGGGGAGTCCAAAACTAGAGGGCATAGGTTTAAGGTAAGAAGGGAAAGATTTTAAAGGGACCTAAGGGGGCAACTTTCACAGAGGGTGGTGTGTGTACAGAATGAAGGTGACAGAGGAAATGATGGAGGCCGGTACAAATGCAACTCTTAAGAGGCATCTAGATGGGTATATGAATAGGAAAGGTTTAGAGGGATATGGGCCAGATGCTCGCAAATGCGACTACATTAATTTAGGATATCTGGTCGTAATGGACAAATTGGAACAAAGGGTCCGTTTCCGTGCTGTACAGTTAGAACATAGAACTTGGAACATAGAACAGTACAGCACAGTATAGGCCCTTCAGCCCACGATGTTGTGCCCACCTATTATCCTGCTAAGATCAATCTACCCTGCTTACCCTACATTTTACTATCCTCCATGTGCCTATCCAAGAGTTGCTTAAAAGTCTCTAAAATATCTGACTCCACTACCACTGCCGGCAGCGCATTCCACACGTCCACCACTTTCTGTGTGAAGAGCCTACCTCTGACATCTCCCTATACTTTTCTCCAATCGCCTTAAAATTATGCCCCCTCCTAATAGTCATTTCCTCCCTGGGAAAAAGTCTCTGGCTATCCACTCTACCTATGCCTCTCATCATCTTGTACACCTCTATCAAGTCACCTCTCATCCTTCTTCCCTCCAATGAAAAAAGCCCTAGCTCCCTATCAACTTAGGGACCCTATCAACCCTTAGCCCTAGGGTGGTGGGTGCCTGGAACGCGTTGCCAGCGGAGGTGGTAGAGGCAGGCACGATAGCGTCATTTAAGATGTATCTAGACAGATACATGAATGGGCAGGGAGCAGAGGGATACAGATCCTAGGAAAATAGGCGACAGATTTAGATAGAGGATCTGGATCGGCACAGGCTTGGAGGGCCGAAGGGCCTGTTCCTGTGCTGTAATTTTCTTTGTTCTTTGTTCCCTCAACCTTTCCTCATAAGACCTGCCCTCCAGTCCAGGCAGCATCCTGGTAAATCTCCTCTGCATCCTCTCTAAAGCTGTCACTTCTTTGTTCAGCTCTGCATCCTGTCAACATCCCGCTGCAACCTACAACAGCCCTCCACTCTGTCCACAACTCCACTAACCTTTGTTGGCAAACTTACTAACACACCCTTCCACTTCCTCATCCAAGTCATTTATAAAGATCACAAAGAGCAGAGGTTCCAGAACGGATCCCTGCAGAACACCACTGGTCACTGAGCTCCAGGCTGAATACTTTCCTTCTACTACCACCCTCTGTCTTCTATTGGAGAGCCAGTTTTGTATCCAGACAGCCAAATTTACCTGAATCCCATGACTCCTTACTTTCTGAATGGGCCTACCATGTGGAACCTTATTGAATGTCTTGCTAAAATCCATATACACTACATCCACTGCTCTACCCTCAACGATGTGTTTTGTCACATCCTCAAAGAATTCAATAAGGCTTGTGAGGCATGACCTGCCCCTCACAAAGCCATGCTGACTATTTCTAATCAAACTGTGCTTTTCCAAATAATCATAAATACTATGTCTCAGAATCCTCTCCAATAATTTGCCCACCACAGAAGACTGACTGGTCTGTAATTTCCAGGATTATCCCTATTCCCTTTCTTGAACAAGGGAATGACATTTGCCACCCTCCAATCTACTATGATCAATAATCAATAATAACAACAGAGCTAACTCAGTGGTCTGAATAGCCTACTTCTGCTCCTACGACTTTTTGATCTTGTTAAAAAGGAATTTGGCAAGTTCCACTGACTGATAGAGTCAAAGAAATTTCAAATTTTCCAACAGCAAATTGACTTTTTTTAAAAACTCACTCAGAGATATCGGCAATGCGAGTTGCACCAAAATTTATGCCCATCTCTAGTTGCCCTTGAGGTGCTGGTGGTGAGCTGTCTTTTTGAATCACTGCAGCTCATGTGCTGTAGGTAGACCCACAATACCATAGAGGACAAAATTCCAGAATTTTGACCCAGTGACAATGAGGGAACAGCAATATATTTCCAAGTCAAATCGGTAAGTGATTTGGAGGGGAACTTGCAGGTGATGGTGTCCCCATATATCTGCGGCCCTTGTCCTCCTAGATGGAAGTGGTCATGGATTTGGAAGAAGCTGTTTAAAGAATGTTAATGAATTTCTGCAGTAAATCTTGCAGATAGTATACTCTGCTGCTACTAAGGGTTGGTGATGCAAAGATGTTAATGGATGGATCAAGTAGCTGCTTTATTTTGGATGGTGCAAAGTTTCTTGAGTGTTGTTGGAGCTACACTCACCCACGCTAGTGGGAATATTCCATCACACTCCTGACTTGTGCCTTGTAGATGGTGGACAGGCTTTGGGGAGTCGGGAGCTGAGTTACTTGCCGCAGCATTCCTAGCTTCTGGCCTGATCTTGTAGGCACGGTATTTGTGGCAACTCCAGTACAGTTTCTGGTCAACGGTAACCTCTAGGAAGTTGATAGTTGGGAATTGAGTGACACTAACACAATTGAATGTCAAGGAATGATGGTTATATTGTCGCTTATTGGAGATGGCTATTGCCTGGCATTTGTGTGGCATGAAAGTTACTTGCCACTTGTCAGCCCAAGACTTGATTCTGCCTAGCTCTTGTTAAACTGAGACACAGACTGCATCAGTATCTGTGGAGCCGTGAATGAAGTTGAACATTGCTCATCAATGATTGCACATCCACACCTCTGACCTTATGATGTTGAGAAGGTCATTAAATGAAGCAATTGAAGATGGTTGGGCCTTGGACACGACCCTGAGGAACTCCTGGGGAAACATCCTGGAGCTGAGATGACGGACCTCCAACAACCACGACCATCTTCCCACGTGTCAAGTATCATTGCAATCAGCGGAGAGTTTGCCCAATTACCACTGATTCAGTTTTGAGTGTTCTTTGATGCCACACTCGGTCAAATGCAACTTTGCTGTCAAGGAGTATCGCTCTCTCCACCTCTGGAATTCAGCTCTTTTGTCCAGGTTTGAACCAAAGCTGTAATGAGGTCATGAGCTGAGTAGCCCTGATGGAACACATTGGGCAGTAGTAAGCAGGTTATTGCTGAGCAGATGCTGCTTGGTAGCACTGTTGATGACACCTTGGGAAGACAATGGCCCAGTGGTATTATTGCTGGACTGTTTATTGGTGGATTTTGAATTCAATAAAAAAAAACTGGAATTAAGAATCTAATGATAACATGAATTTATTGTCAATTGTCAAAAAACCCATCTGGTTCACTAATGTCCGGTAGGGAAAGAAACTGCCATCCTTACCCAGTCTGGCCTACATGTGACTCCAGACCCACAGCAATGTGGTTGACCCTGAACTGCCCTCTGGGCAATTAGGGATGGGTAATAAATGCCAGCCTAGCCAGCAATGCCCTCATCCATGAATGAATTAAAAAAAAGACAACCTTCCATCATGCTGATAATCCTGAGGAGACTGACGGGAGGCAGTAACTGGCCAGGTTGGATTTGTCCTTGTTTTTTATGTATAGGATATGCCTGGGCAATTTTCCAATTTGCCAGGTAGATGAGTTGTAGTTGTAGAAGAGCTTGG
The DNA here is from genome assembly GCF_021869965.1 of Rhincodon typus. Classification (NCBI taxonomy): domain Eukaryota; kingdom Metazoa; phylum Chordata; class Chondrichthyes; order Orectolobiformes; family Rhincodontidae; genus Rhincodon; species Rhincodon typus. The sequence goes on along the minus strand of NC_063345.1, from coordinate 638,749 downwards.
CTCGGGGTTCAGCATTTTCTGGAGCACAAGTCTTCATATTGTTGCCAGAATGTTGTCAGAGCCCACAGGCTTTGTAGTATTCATGGCCTTCAATTGTTTCTTGGCATTTTGTGGACTGAATCAGATTTGCTGAAGACTGGCATTTGTGATCCTGCAGATCTCTGGAGAAGGGTGAGATGGATCATCCACTCAACATTTCTAATGAATGCTTCAGCCTTATCTTTTGCACTAATGTGCTGAGTTCTTCCATCATTGACAATGGGTATATTTGTGAAGTCTCCTGCTCCAGTGAGTTACTTAAATTGTCCGCCACTAATCATGACTGGATGTGGCAGGACTGCAGAGTTTAGCTGATCCATTGGCTCTAGGGTCACTTGGCTTTACTGTTAATACTGTTTGGCAACTTCACCAGGTTGATAACCTCATTTTTAGGTACACCTGGTGTTGATTCTGGCACGCCCTCCAGCAGTTTCCATCGGACCAGAGTTGATCCCCAGCTGGATGGCAATGGTTGAGTGTGAGATATGCTTGGCTATGAGATTGCAGATTGTGTTGAAGTGTGATTCTGTGGCTGCTGATGGCCCACAGAGCCTCGTGAATGTCCACACTTAAGATGCTAGACCTGTTCAACATATCACCTATTTAGCGTGGTGATAGTGCCACACAACACAATGAAAGGTATCATCAACGTAAAGGTGAGACTTTGCCTCAAGAAGGATTGTGCGGCGACAACACTTACTGATACTGACATGGACAGATACATCTGCAGCAGGCAGATTGGCAAGGATAAGGTCTCTATCCAGTGATCTCCAGGATCACAGATGCCAGTCTTCAGCCAATTTGATTCACTCCATGTAATTCCAAGAAACGGTTGGCAGTCGTGAATACTACTGGGCTGTGACAACATTCTGGAAATAGTACATTCTTCCCTCTTGTTGGTTCACCACCCAGTCTAGTAAGGTCCTTTAGGACCCAGCCAACTCAATCAGTAATCATACTACTGCATCACTCCGGATGTCGGACAATGAAGTACCCCTCAGTGCTTCCTCCTATGTTGTTCAATATGGAGGAGTAATGGATTAATCAACCAAGGGAGATGGGTACATGGTAAACAGCAGGAGGTTTCCATGCCTGTGCTTAGCTTGATGCCATAAGACCTCAGTGTCCACTGTCAGTGTTGAGGACTCCCAGGGCAACTTCATACCATTGTGTCGCCACTTTTGCTTGACCTAGCCTGTCGGCGGGACAGGGCATATACAGGGATGGTGATGGTGGCGGTGGCATCTGGGACATAGTCTTACTCACAGAATCACACATTACAGACACTGTCATGCTGTTGCTTGACTCATCTGTGAAACAGCCCTCCCAATTTTGGCACTAAGATGTCTCTAAGGAGGACTTAGCAGGGACAACAGGGTTGTTTTTGCTGTTGTTGTTTCCAGTGCCTAGGTCGCTACTAGGTGGTCCACCGAGCTTCATTTTTTTGAGACTTTCTACTGATTAATAACTGAGTAGCTTGCTAAGCCATTTCAGAGGGCAGTTGAGAGTTATCCACATCGCTATGGGTCTGAAGTCACATGTAGGCCAGACCAGGTAAAGATGGCAGATTTCCTTCACTGAAAGACATCAGTGCTGTTTGGAATGAAAAATGGGCCAGCAACTTTTCAATGATTAACCAACAAATTAATACAGGGTTTTGCCACTTTGTTATCTATTTTGTTGATTTGATTATGTTCAGTCAAACCTAGAAGGAACATTTACAACACTTGAACAAACTATTTAATCAGTTACAAAAAAAGCTAACTTGCACATAAATTTGCCTAGAGGTGAATTTGTCAAGTGAAAGTCACTTATTTAAGCTACACTATGGGATAAGACCAAGTAACACCTACAGAAACAGATATAAGGGCCATCCTATGCCCAAGACTAAATATAAAATTCTGCACTATGTTGGCAAATGAATTTTATTAGAAGTTCATTCCAAATTTCAACACCATAGTGGCTTCTTGATTTTTTTTTTTTTTTTTTAAAAGAGATTCCATACAAAAATTGTGGACTACAGCCATGCAATTTGAAATGAGTTATGTGTGGGCAAATAATTATTATAGTGAAATAAAACAAGGAACAATGAATGATGAAAATCTGGCCAAGACTGGGTGAGTGAGTGGATAGGCAGACAATGAGCCTCAGAGAGAGAGAACAATTGTTAGACACAGAAAGGAATGGAAGATTGTATGCCAGTGAGAAAGGAAGGCTAATAATGGGGACCACATGTAGGTGAAAATAGGTTGGCTGCACTAAAAGTAGCCCATGTCATGACAAGGCCTGGGGTTTGGGATGGGCAAATCATTTTACAACCTGAACACCTTCTTCTATGTACTTTTCCCACCCCAGCCATGCACTCAGATCTTGTGCAGACAGGATGGCGGGAGTTTTCACAGATACTTTTAACCTCTCCTTACTACATCTGAAGTCTCAACCTGCTTCAAGAAGACGACCATCTTAGTGCCGAAGAAAAATCATGTAGCGTGCCACAATGACTACCATTTGGTGGCTCTGACATCCATAATTACAAAGTACTTCAAGAGGTTAGTCATGGCTTACATCAACTCCAGCCTACCAAATTGCCTTGATCCTTTGCAATTCACCTACTGGCACAACAGGTCCATGGCAGACGCCATCTCCTAAAATTTACACTCATCCCTGGAACATCTGCATAACAAGGATACCTATGTCAGGTTCCTATTTAATGACTACAGCCCTGCCTTCAACACCACAATTCCAAAGAAATTCATCTCTAAACTGAGACCCCTCAGCTCCCCCTCTCTGTAACTGGTTTGTCGACTTCCTGACCCATAGACTATAATCAGTTAGAATAGGCAACAACATCTCCTCCACAATAATCCTCAACACCAGTGCCCCGCAAGGCTACATACTTAGCCCCCTATTGAGATCCTTATACACTCATGACTGCGTGGCCAAATTCTGCCCCAACTCCATTTACAAGACTGCTGACAACACCACTGTTGTAGGCTGGATCTCAAATAAGGCAGAATACAGGAAAGAGATTGAGTGCCTAGCAGCATGGTGTAAAGACAACAAATTCTCCATCAACATCTGCAAAACGAAGCAGCTGGTCATTGACTTCAGGAAATGGATTGGAGGGCACGCCCCTGTCTGCAATGGTACTGAGGTGGAGATGGTCGAGTGTCAAGTTCGTGGGAGTGACGATCACCAACCTTTCTCGGTCCATCCACGTCAATGCAACGGTAAAGAAAGCAAGACGATGTCTCTACCTCTTCAGGAGGCTAAGAAAATTTGGCATGTCCACAAGGACTCTTACCAATTTTTACAGGTGCATCATAGAAAGCATCCTATCTGGATGCATTACAGCTTGGTATGGTAGTTGCTCTTCCCAAGACCACAGGGTAAAAATGAAAGAAATCAAATGCCTTGATCAAAATGGATTTGGCCTGAATGCGACTATTACTGTCCTTGAGCATTTTATGTAAATGCTACTACTGCCAATGTAAAGTAGAATTAGTGATAAGCAGAAATTACAACCGGAAATGAAAATCCCTCTTAAGGAGACCTCATAATCTTTCCCTTGCAGAGAGGTACAATCAACGTGCATCATATGTTATTACCACTTGGAAATTTTGATTGTAAATTGGTGGAAAGTAGGTTTTTGTAATTAAGGTATCAGAAGTTACATAGAACAGTGAACTAAACACGTTATTTCCAAAAAAAAGGCATAATTAAAGCTAAGCGTTTATCAAGTTACTGCAATTGGCTTTAAGTATATCCACTCTTCTTACAGCAGAAGCATATATTATACTTTATACAGATAGTAGGAACTGCAGATGCTGGAGAATCTGAGATAACAA
>NC_063345.1:608318-614862 GCF_021869965.1 Rhincodon typus | reverse complement strand
CAAAACCAGTCCAGCTCGTCCCTGCCTCCCTAACCTGTTCTTCCTCCGACCTATACCCTCCTCCCACCTCAAGCCGCACCTCCATCTCCTACCGACCAACCTCATCCCGCCCCCTTGACCTGTCCGTCCTCCCTGGACTGACCTATCCCCTTCCTAACTCCCTACCTACACTCACCTTTACTGGCTTCATCCCTGCCTCTTCGACCTGTTTGTTTCCTCTCCACCTATCCTCTCCTCTATCCCTCTTCTATCCGCCTCCCACTCTCTCCCTATTTATTTCAAAACCCCCTTCCCCTCCCCCTTTTCTGATGAAGGGTCTGGGCCCGAAACGTCAGCCTCTCTGCTCCTATGATGCTGCTTGGCCTGCTGTGTTCATCCAGCCCTGCACCTTGTTGTCTCGGATTCTCCAGCATCTGCAGTTCCTACTAGCAAGGATCATTGAAGGATTGCTACACTTTTTGAAAAAAGACACTCCTGGAGAGGTTGTTGTGCAGTGATAGCAACCCTACTTTGGGCCAGGAGGCCTGGGTTCAAGTAGGCGGCTCAATGGCTCACAGTGGTGAGCATAGCTTCCTCACTGTGACAGGGATCCGGGTTCAGTTCCAGCCTTGGATAAATGTTTGTGTGGAGTTTGCACATTCTACCCGTGTCTGTGTGGGTTATCAGGGTGTTCCGGTTTCCTGGCATAGTCCAAAGATGTGCATGTTAGGTGGATTGCCCATTGTGTCCAGGGATATGCAGGCTAGGCTTGTTAACCACAGTAAATGTGGAGTTACAGGGATCAGGTAGGGGTGGGAGGGGTGTGGGTCTGGGTGGGATGCTGTATGGTGAGCCAATATGGACTCAATAGGCCAAATAGCTTCTTTCAGCACTGTGGGGATTCTATGATTCTAAGTTCTACCTGCTGCAGAGGCATGTCATAACATACCTGGATAGGTTGGTTAAAAAAATCTACAAACTTCAGGGGCAGCTGTGGTGTTGTAGTAATGTCCCTACCATTGCGATGTGACGCATTTTGGAAGATCCAATTCAAGAGCGAACTATACGGTAAATGGAAAAGCCCTGGGGAAAACTGATACACAGAGAGATGTGGGTGTTCAGGTCCATTGTACCCTGAAGATGGCAATGCAGGTCGATAGAATGGTCAAGAAGGCATATGGCATGCTTTCATTCATCAGATGGGGTATTGAGTACAAGAGTTGGCAGGTCATGTATAGGACTTTGGTTCGACCACATTTCTGGTATAGTTCTGGTCGCTACATTACTAAAAGGATGTGGATGCTTTGGAGAGGGTGCAGAGGAGGTTCACCAGGATGTTGCCTGGTATGGAAGGCGCTAGCTATGAAGAGAGGTTGAGTAGATTAGGATTATTTACATTAGAAAGACGGAGGTTGAGGGGGGACCTGATTGAGGTCTACAAAATCATGAGAGGTATAGACAGGGTGGATAACAAGAAGCTTTTTCCCAAAGTGGGGGACTCAATTACTAGGGGTCACGATTTCAAGGTGAGAGGAGAAAAGTTTAAGGGAGATATGCGTGGAAAGGTCTTTACGCAGAGGGTGGTGGGTGCCTGGAGCGCGTTGCCAGCAGAGTTGGTAGAGGCGGGCACAATAGCGTCATTTAAGATGTATCTAGACAGATACATGAATGGGCAGGGAGCAGAGGGATACAGATCCTTGGAAAATGGGCAGCAGGTTTAGATAGAGGATCTGGATCGGCGCAGGCTTGGAGGGCCGAAGGGCCTGTTCCTGTACTGTAATTTTCTTTGTTCTTTGAACCAGGTAGCCCGAGTTCAAGTTCCACCTGTTCCAGAGGTGTGTAATGACATTTCTAAAAATGTTGATTAGAAATGTCATTAACCTGACACTTATTGTAAGTACAGTTCACAAAGCAGTAGTGGAAGCACAGTTTGCAAATGAGCTAGAGCCAAGGGGTGTCTACAAATGAAGCTTTGCCTGATTAAAAAGTAGCAGATTGGTCTTTGAACCATTGACCAGCTATCAATGACAAAGGTTTTTTGCCTGCCAGTAGCTAAGTCATTGGCTCCCAGATAGCTGGCAATATGGGGTGTGAATGTTTTGGCAGAAACCATTGGACCTCTGAAAGGCAAGGAGCAGTTTTTCCTCTGCATTTGGAAAAAAAAGGCACATTAATTCTGAAGAGAGCCAGTTTACCTCCCCTTTCCAGTTCTTTAAGTTGTGACTTTTAACTGATGAGTCACAGACCTTTATAAGTGTGAACCAATCACCCTGTGCCTCCTGCAAACAAATGGAAGCATATGGAGAAGGAGAATCAAGCAACAGCATGCTCTGACAAACCAAAAGGACTGTCTCAGTGTATAGTGAACTGTTATTCCAGTCTATCCCCCCACCCATAACATCCATGTTCTTTTTGTTCCTGTCTGTATATGTGTCCAAGGAGGGAAATTTATGAAGAGTTTGAGTTTTAACTCGTAAAGTATCTGCTGATTGTCTATAAATGTTAACCAAAGGGATGACAATGGGCACCCATATGGGTCCGAGCTATGCCTGCCTCTTCGTAACGATTTTAACTCCCACTCCCACTGCTTGGGTGACATGTCCATCCTGGGCCTCCTCCAGTGCCACAATGATGCTACGTGCAAACTGGAACAACAACTCCTCATATTCTGCCTTGGGAGCCTACAGCCTGTTGGCCTAAACATAGAATTCACCAGTTTCTAAATCTCCCCACCCCTGGCCTAATCCCATGTCCAACCGTCCCTTTCATCCCTGCTTCCTTGACCTGACACTATTTGTCCATCTCCTTCCCCACTTATCCACCCCACCCTTCCCACTGACCAATCCCCTCGACACCCCCTACCTGCATCTACCTATCACTATCCCACCTACCTTCCCCCAGCCCCACCCCTCTTTCCTCTATTTATTTCCCAGCTGCCTTCCCCCTCCCCAGTTCTGATGAAGAGTCTAGGCCCGAAACATTGACTGTCCTACTCCTCTGATGCTGCCTGACCTGCTGTGTTCCTCCAGCTTCACACTGTATTGACTCTGACTCCAGCATCTGCAGTTCTTGGTATCTGCTAGAGATATTGAGGCTCTAGTCCAGAAAAAGAAGGAGGCATGTTATCAGGTATAGACAGCTAGGATCAAGTGAATCCCTTGAAGTGTAGGGAGTGTAGGAGTACACTCAAGGGAAATCTGGAGGGCAAAAAGGGGACATGAGATAGCTTTGGCACATCAGGTTAAGGAAAATCCAAAGAGATTCTTTAAGTACTTTAAGGGTAAAGGAGGGAGAGAAATAGGGCCCCTTAAAGATCAATGAGGCCATTTTTGTGTAGAACCACAGGAGATGGGCAAGACAGTAAATAAATATTTTGCCTCAGTACTAACTGTGGAGGAAGACATCAAAACTAGGGAAATAAACAGTGACGTTTTGAAAAGTATCCACGTTACAGAAGAGGAGGTCTGGAAGTCTTAAAACACATAAATAAACCCCTAGGACTGGATCAAATGTGTCCCATGACATTGTGGGAAGCTAGGGAAGAAATTGTGGGGCCCCTAGATTAGATATTTGTATCATCTACAGCAACAGGTGTGGTGCCAGAGGACTTATCGAAGTAGCTCTGAGGTCTGCATTGGCAACCGTGATTTTTTTTTTGTTTCAATGAATGAGCAGATTGACCAGGTTGGTCTGAAGCAGTTTTTATTCTTGTCGCCAGTCTTTTTGTGTAAAATTCTAAGAAGGATCCAGTGGCTGAAGTGTTAAACTGCAGGAATTTTATTATGTAGATGTTTACTCTGTGTCCAACGAGGTTAGACTCTTTCCTGCCTGAATTGGCTGATGTCATGGTTAGTAAGTTTGCGAATGACACCAAAACTGGTGGCATTGTAGACTGTGAAGAAGGTTTTCTAAGATTACAAAGGGATCTTGATCAAATGGGTCAATTGACTGAAAAATGGCAGCTGGAGTTCAATCTGGATAAATGCTAGGTATTGCATTTTGGTTCAACAAACAAGGGTAGGGCTTATACAATTAATGGTCAGGCCTTGGGTAGTGTTGTAGAACAGAGGGACCTAGGGGTGCAGGTATGTAATTCTTTAAAGTTTGTGTCACATATGGACAGGATGGTTAAAAAGATATTTGACACACTTGCCTTCGTTGCTCAGTCCTTTGAGTATTGGAACTGGGATGTTATGTTGAGGTTGTACAGAACATTGGTGAGGCCTCTTCCAGAATACTGTGTCCAGTTCTGGTTGCCCAGTTATAGGAAGGATATTATTAAGCTGGAAAAGGTTCAGAAGAGATTTACCAGGATGTTGCCAGGTATGAAAGGTTTGAATAATAAGGAAAGGCTGGATAGGTTGGGACTTTTTTCACTGGAGCTTAGGAGGTTGAGAGGTGACCTAATAGAAGTTTATAAAATAATGAGAGGTATAGATAGAATTGATGGTAGTTGTCTTTTCCCTAAGCTGTGGAATTTCAAGACCAGGGGGTACATTTTTGAGGTGAGAGGAGGGAGATTTAAAAAAGATAGAGAGGGTGGTTCATGTGTGGAATGAACTTCCTGATGAAGTGGTGGATGCGGGTACAATTACAACATTTAAAAAACATTTGAATGGATATATGAATAGGAAAGGTTTGGAAGGATATGGGCCAGGAGCAGGCAGGTGGGACTAGTTTAGTTCGGGTTTATGCTCAATGTGGACTGGTTGGATCGAAGGGTCTGTTTCCGTGCTGTATGACTCTATCAGGTGATTGGACCCCTATGGTCGTCTATACTTACACAAATGCATATTAAAGTAATTAATACAAATTTTAAATTATGAAGGTCCCAGCATTAATCTTTGCAGCACTGCACTAGTTATCCTGTTTATCCCTACCCTGTGCTTCTTGTCCATTAACCAATCCTCTATCCATGCTAGAACAGAATATAATATCTTTTATTGTCATTGTGTACTCCAGTACAGAAATACAGGAATACAGTGAAAAGTTTTCACAATGGCTGCCCCTAATGGCACCATCTTGGGTACAAGTACCCAAGTACAAATCTTTAAAAAGAAAAGTAGTGGTATTACTTGGAGTGTCTAAAAAGAAAACTTATAACTAAGATAGTTAAAACGTAGTTAAAGGATTGACATTAACAGTCCAGTAAAGAATTTCAGATCAACATTACATTGCAGCAGCTCAGCGAGCACGTGGTCTGACCGTGTACACCAGGCCCCAGTTCAACAACAGTCCTGCTCTGTTCCAAGCCTCCAGTTTGCTCCACAGTGGCACTCAGCTGCAACAAGGTAAGTTGCGCTGCTCCGGGACTTGCTTTTCCTCTCTCGGATCTCCAAGACTCATTGCCCCCTCTCTGCTCCGGGACATGCTTCCCTTCGCACTGCTCCAGGTCTGCTTAAAAAAAAAAGAAAAAAGACAAAGGAAAATGAACAAGTGGAGCTTCCAACTCTGCCACCTTCTTGCCAGAAATGCTAATATATCACACCAACTCCATCAGCTCTGAACTTGTATATTAACTTTTCATGTGGCATCATATCGAATGACGCTTTTTGGAAATTGAAGTATCTACTGGTTCCTGTTTATTCATCAAAGCATCATAAAGTTTTTACAGCATGAAGAGCAGGAAGCTCCTCAGCCCATTGTGTCCACACTAGTCATCAGAACATACATCAATTCTATCCCATTTTCACACAGTTGGCCCATAGTGTTTTCCTTCATTTTCGTTAATATTACCCACTAGTGTTTTTTCAAGTTTCCTCTTCACTCTCCTAAGTTCATTTTTAAGCAAGCTCCTTCATTTTCTAAACTCCTTTAGGGCAACTGCTGTTTTGAGCCATCAGCTTCCTTTTTGTCTACTCATTCAATCCAGTACATCCTTTGACATTCGTGGTTTTCTACACTCTTTGGTCTCACCCTTCAGTTTTATAGGGGCATGTTGGTCCTGTAGTCTCACTATTACGCTTCTCAGTGCATCCCACTGCTCTGATGTATATCCTACTAAATTGCATCATTTTAAAAATCTCAGTTTGTCAAACAGATTTCTCTTTCATAAAACCACATTGACTTGTTCTGATCACGTTTGTGTAAGTGAATCGTTGTGTTCTTTATTAGAGTCCAACACTTGACTGATGATCGATGTTAGTGTAAATTTGATATGTTTTCTCTCCTTCCCTTCTTGACCACTGATAATATATTTACCAAAATCCTATCTGCTGGCACTCTTCCAAAATCTCTTCCCTCACTCTCCGTGACGTCAGGTGGAGGACTGGCCCTGCTCCTCCAGTATCCCAGCGGCCGCTGCGCTAGTGAAGCGGAGGGAGTCGGGGCGGTGGATTGCGGGTAAGGGAGCGGCCTGTGTTTCGGGACCGGTGCTGAAGACAGGCCCCAGTCAGGCCAGTGGCATCGAGAGAGAGGGGGGAGAGGGACCTAGGAGAAGGTTCGAGCCCCAGGGTGATACAGGCAACAGATCGAGAGAAAAAGAGATCCCAGTCACAGGCGTCAGGGTTACCAGCACTGACCCTCCGACAGTGCGGCGCTCCCTCGGCGCCGACCCTCCGACAGT